>NC_081413.1:155280348-155505348 GCF_030272615.1 Cryptomeria japonica
GCAATCAAGCTATGGAATGGTTCTCCCAACTCCCACCTGGTATTAAGTCATGGGGTGACTTAGCAGAGGCATTTATTCAACATTTCTCCTACAACATAGAGACAAACATATCAGTCACTACTTTGTGCAACACCAAGCAAAAAGAGGGAGAATCTTTTGCATCATTTTTACAAAGATGGAGAAATCTAGCCAGCAGATGCTCTTGTGAAATTCCACAAAAACAAATAGTAGAAATGTTCACCCAAAATGTTAACAAAGAGATTGGTTATGACTTAAGGAAAGCTTGTTTGTCCACCTTCAAGGACATCATTGAAAAATGCTTAGCGACAAAGAAGGTCCTAATTGAACAAGGAGTCATTAAGATATTCAAGGAAAACAAAGATGATTTTAAAGGAAAAGACAAGCCAAGATTTTGGAATAAAAACAAGAACATAGTCAATGATGGTGTTGTTGATGCCAACACAGTGTGACCCAAAGTCATCTTTTCAGGATCAAGTTCTACAAACAATCAAGTGAATACTCAAACAACTTCCAGATCACGAAGGAAGTACACCCCAGTGGGAGAACCACTTGAGTCAGTCTTCAAGAAGCTAGTGGCAAACAAGGTAATCACAGTTCCAAATTTTCCTCCATATGAACCAAAGGTTAAACCAAATTGGTGGAACGATGATGAGTATTGTGAATTTCATAAGAGCAAGGGTCATAAGATAGGAAATTGTCATCGACTGAAGAACATCGTATAGGATCTCATTGATAGAGGTGACATTGAGATTGAGGGACACTCATCCAATCAAGAACATGAGATGTTTAAGGAACCATTCCCAAAGCATGACAAGGGAAAAGCTAAAGTCACAGATGATGAAGCTAACTATACTAGAGCACCTTATAACTATGATTCAACTATCAATCACATCTCGATGGACAATCATGTCTCTACTATTATCATCAAGGACAAAAACCTTGAGAATCCTCCTCAGAGACCCAAGATTGTCCTAAGAGGTGTTAGATCTTCTTCTGAGCCTACCTCTGAGTGTCATGTTACAACCCGTCGAGGTAAAATTACTTTGCCAGGTGCTTCAACTAAAAACACCGCTTCTTCATCAACTAAACCTGAGTATGACCTTGTAGAATAGTTAGGGAAGACACCCGCGCTCATCTCCATACTTGAACTCTTATGCATATCCCCCGCTCATAAAGCTATTCTTGACAAAATCTTGAGAGATACTATTGTTCCTACTGATCTGAACGTGGACTAGTTTCAAGCCATGGTGGGATACCTTTCCATTCCACATTCCCTTACATTCACAGAAGCCGATGACGCCTCTGTAAGTCAGCCTCATAATGCACCATTACACATTGAAGCCTTCATACACAAACATAGAATCAAACGAGTCCTGATAGATGGAGGAGCTGGTCTAAACATTTGCACATTAAGCACTATCAAACAATTGGGATATTCCGACAAAGCTGTAAATTCAACAAATCAAATCACCATCAAGGCATATGATGATGAAGAGCACTCATCCAAGGGCACAGTCACCTTACCTCTAAGAATTGGGCCAGTTACAAAGGATGTGGTTTGTCAAGTCTTAGATCTAGACCTCACTTATAATATATTGCTAGGACGTCCTTGGATTCATGAAATGAGGGCAGTCCCATTGACATATCACCAATGCATTAAGTTTCCTCACAATGGAGTCGAAGTAACAGTTAACGGTGATCCTAATCCATTCATATATTGCAATAACCTGAGATCACATATGGAAACCATCATTCCCAATAATCATGAAGCTATTCCTTCTTCCGCATACGTTGATCCTGAGTCATTGAAAGCTTCGACATCAAAACAAGGTGAGCTTAAAGGCAAATTTCACGACAAAGGCATGGGAGAGTACACTTTAAATCAGACCATGTACTTACGACAAGTCATGAGTTCTCCAAAAGAATATGGAAGACCACATCCTAACAAACAAGTATCCATCATGATACTCGAATGGGACCCTACTTTCTTTCAAAGATGGGGCAAACTGGAGGAGGAAGATCTATACAAAATACTTTACAAAGACATTGAAGATGACACACAAGATCACATCAATATACCCTGTGAGAAATATGGCAAAGGCTTCAAGATTTTACAAAAATTTGGGTATGATGGAAGAAGCCCTCTTGGGTTATGAAAGGAAGGCATCATTGAACCTTTACAACCTGAATTGACTTTCAAAAAGGAACGCTCGAAGGGACTTGGTTTTCTGACTTCCAAGATCCACACTAAAAGGACAGAAGAAGCATTACAAATCAAAGCTGCCAAAGTTCAACAAGAGGATCGCTATTCCATAGACTCCAATGAATGGGAATGGGGTTCAGACAAATCCTCCAGTGATTATGAGCTCACCGAGACATTCAGAGAGCCAGATGAACCCACAGAAGAAGAGGAATTTTATAAAAAGTTCAGAGTTGGTCAAGAAACAACCCATGAGGATTCCACACAGTCTTCGTCTCAAGGTTCTAGGTTGAAATCACATAGGATGAGAACACCTATCCCAGAATGTGCTACTAGTGATGACAATTTGGATTTTCTCGTGATTGAGACTGATGAGGAGAGTGCCATCGATGACCTCAATAATTACCTTGACATACCCGAATATAACCACATCTTCACTCTTAACCCTGCAAACTCTGAAAACATTAAAGGCCTTCCCCTTGTTCATCACCAACTCATTGACTGGGATTATGAAGGACCAGCACAATTTGACACATTCCAAAATGATGAAGTTGTTATTGACTATCTTGGCATACGAGATGATCTCCCTCCTGGGGACCATAAAGCAGGATACACTATAGAACTCAACAACATGGCATATTTTGGTGAGGTTGTCGGACTTTCCAATCACAAAAATGTGAAAATAAGAACAAATCAAGGGTCTTATGGCAAAAACCACACTGTGGCGCTATTTGACCCCAAAAAAGTAAAAAGAAAGGACGTATCTGAGGGCGAAAACCTCTCTGAGGCACCCAAAGATGGAAGGCTCGACATTCTCCCAACATCATATGAGGAAAAGTCACCCATGTTGGTAGAGGAGACTATCAAAACAAACATTGGTACAGAAGAGGTTCCACATAACATATTCCTGGCTAAATCATTGACAGAGTCCGAAAGGTCACAATTCATAAGTTTCTTCAAGGAACGACAAATCAACTTTGCATGGTCATACGCTGATATGCCTGGATTGCATTCGGATTTGGTAATGCATCATTTGACAGTCAAACCGGGGACAAAGCCAGTGAAATAGAAATTAAGAAAAATGCATCCACAAGTGGCATTACTAGTCAAAGCAGAGCTGGAGAAGTTATTGGATGTCGGATTCATACGCCCAATTGATTATCCTAAATGGATATCCAATCTAGTGCCTGTCAGTAAACCAGATCGCAGCATCAAAATATGTACAGATTTCAGAGACATCAACAAAGCTTGTCCAAAAGATGACTTCCCATTACCAAATATTGACTTGATTGTTGATCTCATGGCAGGTCACGAAATGTTATCATTGATGGATGGATTTTCTGGTTATAATCAAATCAGGATTGCACCCGAGGATCAACATAAAACATCATTCACTTGTCCTTGGGGAACTTTCTGCTGGAATGTCATGCCCTTCGGACTAAAAAATGCAGGTGCTACATATCAAAGAGAAATGACTACTATCTTTCATGATCTCATGCACATAACTGTGGAGGATTATGTTGATGATCTCTTGGGTAAATCAGTAGATAGAGATACACATTTGGGCATACTTTCAGTCGTCTTTGATCAGTTGGAAAAATACAAAGTAAGATTAAACCCCAAGAAATGTGTCTTTGGAGTAACCTCCGGGAAGCTCCTAGGATTCATTGTGTCCAAAAGAGGAATCGAAGCCGATCTAGCAAAGGTCAAGGCTATCTTGGACATGCCACCACCCAGAAATATCAGTCAACTTTGATCCTTACAAGGGAGACTCCAGTCTATACAAAGATTCATAGCACAACTTGCAGATAAGTGTAATCCTTTTCAACACCTGCTACATAAAAATATCAAATTCAAATGGGATGATAACTGCCAACAGGCTTTCCAGACGCTCAAGGATTATCTCTTGAATCCGCCTATTCTGATGCCACTAGTTCCAGATCAGCCTTTGCTACTATACATATCAGCTACTCCAACAACACTAGGAGCACTCTTAGCACAACAAATTGTTGGGGGCAAGGAAAAGGCCGTATACTATATTAGTCGCACATTGGTGGGATATGAGCTAAACTACACACCAATCGAGCGTGCATGTCTCGCCGTGGTCTTTGCTTCACAGAAATTATGACATTACATGCTCACTCATAAGACTAAGTTGGTTGCAAGAATTGATCCATTAAAACACCTTCTCAATAAAGCAACACTTACGGGGCGACTGGCCAAATGGGTAATGATCCTGAGTGAATTCGACATCGAGTATGTGGACAGAAAAGCAATAAAAGGACAAGCCATCGCAGATCAGTTAGCAGATGCCCCCATGATTGATGATGTTCCTCTAAATTCAGAATTTTCAGATGAATCCATTTTAACAGTATCACATGCAAAGCCATGGGAACTGTACTTTGACGGCTCATACACACAGCATGGGGCAGGAGCTGGTATTCTCTTTATAACTCCTCAAGGGGATTCTATATCAAAATCATACCGCTTATCATTTCCTTGCACTAACAATATAGTGGAATATGAGGCATTAACAACTGGATTACGGATTGCAATTTAGTGGAAGATCCAGGAACTTCATGTTTTTGGGGATTCTCAACTTGTCATCCGTCAAGCAATTGATGATTACCAAACAAAAGATGAAAAATTAATGCCTTACAAACAAATGGTGGATGATCTGAAACAACACTTCACAAGGATAGATTTTGAGCAGATACCAAGAGAGCAGAATCGCGCCATAGATGCCATGGCTACAATTGCTTCATTGATTGATTTACCTCCAAATGAGACCCGCTATGAGTTCTTGGTGGATAACCTTTTGGTTCCATCATATGAGATCACTCCTACTGAAATGATATGTGTTGTTGGTCCTGAATCCCAGTTATATGGTTCCATCTTCACATACCTTCGCTACAATATCCTACCTCATGATCTATCAAATAACCAACGCCGCACCTTCATTCGCCAATCCTCTCGATATGTCATTTTAGCTGATATCCTATACCGGTAAGGTCTAGATGGCACTCTTCTTAGATGTCTAGAAAGCGACGAAGCTCAGATTGCGTTACGTGAAGTGCATGAAGGGATATGTGGTCCACATGCTAGTGGTCCTACCTTGGCCAAGAAACTCATTAGGACTGGATATTACTAGCCCAATATGGAAAAAGACTCATATCAGTTTGTCAAGAAATGTAAGCAATGTCAAATTCATGGAGACCTCATACATGCGCCAGCACAAGAACTACAGCCACTTTCATCTCCTTGGCCCTTTTGTCAATGGGGACTCGATCTCATAGGCAAGATTCACCCTCCTTCTTCCAATGGCCATAAATTCATTATCACAGCCACAGAGTATTTCACGAAGTGGATTGAAGTTGTGCCTCTCACACAAGTCACTGGAAAATAGATTGCCACCTTCATCCTTAACTATATCATTTGCCAATATGGTATCCCTATTTCCATTATCACTGATAACAGGCGGCCCTTCAAAAATCAGGATGTTCGTGAACTCTGTGACCGCTTCCATATTTCCCATCATTTCTCCACACCATATTACCCCCAAGGTAATGGCCAAGCTGAGGCATCTAATAAAACAATCCTTAAAATCCTCAAGAAGACAGTTGACGATGCTGGCCGTAATTGGCATATCCAACTCAATCTTGCACTTTGGGCCTACTGCACAGGTGTCCGCACACCTACAGGAGCTACACCCTATTCACTAGTCTATGGTTCTGAAGCCATCTTGCCTAGTGAGGTCGAGCTACCCTCTTTACGGGTCTCTTTGCAAAACATCATCACTGATGAAGATTACAGAGTCTCTCGCTTACAAGAACTGGAACTGCCAGATGAACGGAGACAAACTACTTTTAATCATCTCAAGGATTACCAACAACGAATGAGTCGCAGCTACAATCACAAAGTCAAGCCTCGCACATTTGAGGTAGGTGACTTGGTTCTCTGAGAAAACCCCAAGAATCAGCAAGACAGAGAGAAGAAGGGCAAGTTCGAACCAAACTGGCTTGGTCCTTACATCATCACAACAGTATATGGCTCTGGGGCATATCAGCTCTCAACTACAGAAGGTGAACCTTTGGAAGATCCTATCAATAGCATGCACCTTCGCAGGTTCTACACATAGCTCTTCGAAATATCCTAATTCAAAAATACAAAAAAAAAAATCAAAAAATTCAAAAATACAAAAAAAAAATTATAAAACAAAAAAATCGTTACTTGGTGAAAACCTAGCAAACAGGCGCCTTGTGACACACAAAAAAAAAAACATTGAAAAATCGAAAAAAGTAAAGAGAAATAATTTCGTCCAACAGTGAAAATCACTTCGGTGGTGCCCTGGGCAAGTACCATGGTGAAAACTGGGTCACCAGCACCATGTGTAGAGACATTGCTCCTCCCTCCTTCAGGATTCCATTTCATCCTTTCACTTTGCACACACTCACAACCTATTCGTTCATAATAAACTTACCCATTCCCATCATGGCTTGTTATTAATCTACCCAAGATTGGTTAGCCATTCATAATAAACCTCCCTTTTCATCCTTGTCCATCCATAATAAATCAGATCCTATCTGTGGCTAAGGCAAAATCCTACGTCTAGTAATGGGTGTGGAACTAAGAACATCACATGTATCAAGGAGTACAATTTCTTCCAGCTTTCTTTAGTCTATCTGCGCACAATCTGCAATAAAGCAGCATCCGCATCACAGATCCGCAATAAAGTTCCGTCTTCTTTGCAATAAAGTATCAACTTCATGGATTCAGTCAGTTTCAGATGAGACAGCAGCAACAATGGGCTTCAACAAAATCAAATCTTTCAATAGACTCAGACAACATTATGGTTCAGTGCTATCTATCCTTTCTGTGATAGTAAACATTGTGACCACAATCAAATAAGACTTATACAAGTGACAAGGGACACTAAACTTGAGGACTACAGTGGATGTTGGTGTCGAGTCTTGGTTTTCTTTTGATTTTATCTTTCTGGTGACATGTCTTTTAGCTTTTCCAGGATGTCTTTGACTAGAGATTCTATCTCCAGGATGTCTTTGACTAGAAAGGTGAGGATGGGGTATCATCACCTATTTTCTTTTGCTGTCTGTGGATTGTCTCTTAGTAATGCTATGACTTGTCCAAGGATATGAGGACACTGTGAGTCTAGTGTGAACTAGGGCATTCCTTGTTTGTGACTGTCTTATCTCCATGCAAACAGGTACAATGACTTTCTAGGTTGAACATATGCCTCGATTGTCATAACCTATTTTGCCATAATAAAGCTCAATGATGATAACGCACAAGAAGCTCTTTCACGTTCATATCTTCTATCTTTCATCCCCCTTTCTTGATTGACTTCCATCATCCTTCTCGAGTCCGTGTAGCCTGCTATCACATGACTGAGTATAATGACACACCAAAAATATTTGCATTTCATGTAGCTGCACCTACATTACCACATATAAGCATTTTATACATACATATAGATATCACAACTGCATCACATCTTGCACACAACACATGTTAGCACAATTTACATTTGCATTATCATATTCATCTACATTCATACTTTTACATTTGCATTGGCATAACATTTTTTAAACATAAAAGAACAAAAATATTGCATTACATACACATTTGCATCCATAAGCATAAAACATACATTATAAGAACATCTCATCACATAGGTACACATGCATATAGCTGCCACAAAAATGAATCATCTCATATATATAATCAAAAGTGTCATGATACAATGATGTCAAAAATACATATGGCTACAAAATCACCCGCAGGTGTCTACAATACAAAAATGGTACAAAACTGATACAAATGGAGCCCTCTATGGCTATGATGAACTCCCTCCCTCGGAGCCACCTGGCCTCGGTGGAATCTGAGCCCCTGAAGGAACTACCCCAGGATCACCCTACTTATCTCCTCTATCTGGTGGTGGTGGAGGACCCATGACCCCACCACTCGATGCCTGTCTCCTCCGGCTCCCCCCCGTAGCTGTCGCTGTACGCGATGGTCTATGGAAGCTCCTCGCCCACTGATCTATTGGCACTGCACCATAGTAGAGGTCCCTCCAGTAGCCTATCTCCTCTCCTGCCCACAGGACATATGCATATCCTACCCCTGTGTCCTCTGCCGCCTGTCTCCCTGCCCTCAGTGCTGTCTCAGCCTCTGTATAGCGCTGGATCACCTGTTCTCTCTCCCGCTCAGTATCTCTGAGCCTCGTCTTGAGCCGATCCCTCTCCCTCTCCAGCTCCTGAATCTCATCTGCCTATCCCTGGCAGATCTCCCTGAGCTCAATCAGCTCATCCTCCTCTGGGTCGACCCCCTCTGCCTCTGCCTATGGCTCCCCCTATGCGGGTGCCTGCCCCTGTACCTGCCCCTGTGCCTGTACTAGTACCTGTACTGGTACCTATCTCTATCCCTGTCCCTGTCTCTGTACCTGCCTGGGACCCTGTGCTGCTGGTACCTGTAGAGGCAATCCACTGCGACCCCTCACCACCCGAGCCTACCTCTCCTCTCCACCCTCCCTCCGAGGTGCAACTCACCTCTCTCCCACTACTCCTCTCCTCTATCGGCCTCTGCCCCCATCACCTCAACCATCTCCCTCCAGTGCCTCTCCTGGATCTGTCAATCGGGGGAATGGATGCTCTACCCAATATGTTGTATACTCAGCATCCATCCCAGCATCCTCGATCTTGAGCCACATGTCCCAAGGTAGAGGCATCATCTCCACCAGCTGAGTCACTGCCTGATCATATGACAATAGTGGCCCAAACTGTGCCTGATCTCTGACGGTGCGGGCATACATGCCTGATCCCCGGGGCATCCTCTGAATCCGGCCAAACTATCGGCCAATCCTATCTACCAGCTGCCTCTCCAACACATAGGGCATCCGCCCAATCAGGTACCTGCTCCAGAAGGTGTACGGTAGCTCGACCGCGTCATCCTCCCACTGCTCGCAGCCCAGATAAGGTCACCATATGACCTCATCAATATCATCTAGCACTCGCCGCCAATGCTCCAACCTGCCAATCCATGGCTGTGAGGTGATCATATCGTATAGATGCACAAAATTGCGTCCATGTCCCCTACCTCTGAAGTGTATCGGCCTCGTCACTGGCAGATGCTCGTAAGCCCACACCTGCAGTAGTGTCACCCCGTAGCCCAATCCCACTGACCCGTGATAAATGAACTAGTGAAGCTCGTAATACAAATGGGCCAGCACACATGGTCCCCAGGCGTATCTGGTGTGCTGCGTCACCAGTGTCTCCAGTGCTCCCCCCCAGCCCATAGCCAATCCCTGTGTCACCCTGTCTGGACACAAGAACCCACTGATAGCTCCTCCGATCACTGCCGGTAATGCTAACCCTGTGGCTGTCATGGTGTCCCATGCCACGTGTCCTGCCCTCATCTCCATTCCAGGGTCCTGAAACACCCGTCTCAATGCCTTCCGGTCGCCATCTCGATCATAGGGGATCAAATCTCCATCGATCGACACCCGCAGAATCCTGTAAACATCCTCCAGGGTGACTGTCATCTCACCCATCGGTAAATGGAATGTGCACGTCTCAGAGTGCCATCTCTCAGCAAGCGCAGTCAGTAAACCGATGTTTGCCCGAAACTCAGGCACATATAGCACATGTCTCAAGCCCATCGCCTCAATGGCAGCTCAGTCCCCAAGTGTCAACTCAGGTCGCAACCTCTACGTCGACGGGAATCTCTCCCGTGACTCCAGCATCGGCAAATACTCCTGCAGTCAAGCAAATCAATCATGTCAGTTATAGTGGCATTCACTGTTTATCACAAAATGCTACTTTTTATCTAAATGCATATGGCTATCTATCCTAGTGACACTCACTGTTCATCACAAAGTGTTGCTTCTATCCTAGTAGTACTCCCTGTTCATCACAAAGTACTACGTGTGTGACACTCATTGTTCATCACAAAGTGTTATTCACATTTGCACTCCCTGTTTATCACAAAGTGCTGCTCATACTTTGGGTACTCCCTATTCATCACAAAGTACTCTATCTTGGTACTCACTGTTCATCACAAAGTGCCTTGATCTATCCTAGTCTTCCTAGAGGACCTGCTTGAGTGTATCCTCTCAGCAGCTTATCCAATCAACGGCATATGTTCATCACAGAACTGCCGATTTGACCTAGAAGACCAAACTTGCATTTTCAACATAAACGCGCTTACATTACATAAACATGCCTATAGAATGCATAGATGCACCTGCACAACACAGACATGCCTGTATCACACAAATGTGCCTATGTCGGGCATAAACGCGACTAGACTACGCAGATGCCCCTGCACATCGTAGATGCGCCCGCATTCGACGCAGACGCGGTTCCAGACACAGACGTGTCTGGCACCGACACAGACACGCCTGGCGGACACAGACGTGCCTGGCACCGATGCAGACATGGTTAGACGATTTTTGACATTTTTCAACTCTACTTCTAAGCGCATTTATTTCCCTATTCGACATGCATTAATGACAAAATTAAATGTGTCAAAGTACGAGGAGGTTTGGTGGCACTTACCGGCTCTCCTACCTCTGCTGGCCTCTGAAATCGGCGAACGCGGTCGAATCTATGAATGAAGGCCATTACTGCTGACTGCTGCTGCTCTATTTTCGCTCTGCAATCTACTCTCATGGATGTGTAGATGACAATGAGGATGTATTTTACCCCGTGGTCTACCTTATAGCCTACCCTAGCCTTAGCCTTCATTTCCTGAGTCAGTCTTCTTTATCCCGTGACTTTGTCACTTTATCTGATCAGTCCATTCTCGCCTTTCTTTCTTATCGAGAGATTGTCTGCAATCTTTTCAAACATTTTCATCCAATCTCTCGAGGGGGCATATCATTCCCATCCAGGGGCAACTCTGTATCAGTTCATCTTATCTTCTTTGAAACAACGCGACAAGCCGCATTGTCTCAAAGAGGGGCAAAATGTAGACACCCAAAATTGTCATGTCTAATTAAATAAATATTTTATTTACTTAATTATCTAAGCCTAATTCTTCTATTAATTAAATAGATCTTTATTTATTTAATTAATTCATTTATCCTCTTCTAACCTTATTTCTCATTTAAATAAATACATTTATTTATTTAAATTATCCTTTTCCTAAATTAAATAAATATCTTATTTATTTAATTGATCCCACTTCTTCTATTAATTAAATAAATCTTTATTTATTTAATTAATTCATTAGCTTTTTCTACACATGACACATGTCATTCATCTCTTAATTCCTACACTACCTACCCCTTTCATTATTTTACTATTTCTTCTACCTACCCTCTAATCCTAGCCGACCTCCTTTTACACCTCTCAATCTTATCCCTCCATTTCATATAGTGTCTTCTATATAAGGAGATGCTTCCTTCATTATCAACCCTAATCATTCATCCTAATCAAGCATTCTAATGACTTAATGCGCTAATGATCATTTTGACTACACTAAGATCCTACTTGCAACCACATTCCATTCTTTGTTGAGCTCTTGTGCACATAAAATCTGAGAGCAAATATATCAAACAAGATCAATGGAGATAGGAAGAATGGAGATCAAAACCCTATTGGACATGTGATGGTATAATCTTTGTGATTTCATGTGATTTGCATTGTCTTAGGTAATCTTCATATGTTATGGTGGATCTTTGTTGTTGTTAGGCTAGGGTTTGGTGGTTGAATTCATTTAGCCTTTCAATCTTGTTGTTATTGTTATCCATTTTCACCATATACAGGTGGGAAGGCTACAGAATGACTTATGATGTTGGAGGGACCCCAGTCTATTGCCCATTACCACCAAGGTGATCTTGGAGAGGTAAAAAACCTATGTCCAAGATGGAATCTGCTTATCCGTCCTCAGATGAAGAAAACCAACTTTCAAATTTTAAATTGTGATAGGAATCCCACCCATTATGAACCCAGGCTACCACATAGCCACGACAGGCTTAGTCACCACCCTCACAAGGGATAGATTTATGATGACAATATAGATATCAGGAATGATTATTCCCTAATTATTACCCGAATGGAGCCAACTGTCAGCGATAAAGGCGAAGGAAGGGAAAGGTCAAATCACACTCGCTTGATTGAAGGTCCACACGTTTCTAGTAGATTTCCTAATTTTGATATCACTCGGACATAAGAGATAATAATCACCTCAATTATTACGTCCTCTTATCTCAAGTTCGGCATAGATTTTATATCTCTTCCTTAATTCTGCCTCAACTCTGTGTTTTTGCTAGAAGGTCTCACATTTACTCTATTAAGCTAGAAGAATTGAGAATGGGGGGGGGGACAAGTTCAGGCTAGAACCCGACAAAGTTGATGAACTTAGAGCTAAACCGGCAGTGTGGTTCATCTACTCGGAGGGCAGCATTGATAAGTTCATTGAAAATATGAAGGGAAATGGTGAAAGACTCTCCAAGCAATTTGTGACTTCCTGGGAAGACATAAGAGTTACCATGGGGGGTATCTCGTTCGAAATCAATGAAGAGGTCATAGCCCAGGTGATGGGTCTTTCTATGGAGGGGAGGAAATTGAAAAAGTAGAGCCGTATTGTTGATACCACTAGCCTGAACTAGTTCTTTCGTGAGGGCGAAAACCCTGTTAAGAGGGCTGGTGGATTCAACCAGGAGGAGCTCGCTTCCCCGTGGAATGAGGTCTCTTACATTGTGATGAAGTATTTCATGCTGGAGGGAAGATATGGTATCTTATATTACTAGCATCTCCCTTTCCTTAACCATTCATGAAATAAGGACTATATTTCCATTCTATTTTTCTTGTTGCATTCTCTGGATCCTA
The DNA here is from genome assembly GCF_030272615.1 of Cryptomeria japonica. Lineage (NCBI taxonomy): Eukaryota > Viridiplantae > Streptophyta > Pinopsida > Cupressales > Cupressaceae > Cryptomeria > Cryptomeria japonica. Next base: position 155,293,420 of record NC_081413.1, read on the forward strand.
ATGTTAAGGACATTGTTGAAGCTAAGAAAAAGGGAAAATATTTCCCTATCCTCCACCAGGGCCTCATTCTTCTTCTGTACAACTTTCACCTTTCTCTCTCCCTGCCCTGCTCTATCTCCATCCAGAATGTAACTAGTACCAGTCCCTCAACCCACCCTACTACTAAAAATGATGCTAGCCCCCCTCGGCTCCCAAAAATTGGCTCTTGCAACAAGAAAACTAAAAAACACTCCCTGAAAGAGGTCAAAACTCCAAAGAAAGTCAGAATCCAGGAGATTGATTCTGACATGGATATCACTGATGAGGCCAATACCCCCCGCTACTCTAGTAGGCTCACCTCTAAACCCTCAAAAAAAAATCTGAGAGACCCCTCCTCTTCGCATGACACTGGAAATTCCATCCCAATTGACAATGTGGTTTTTCTCCATCATAACCCAACCCCTCACTCTGTCAGTTCCACCTAGGTTTCAGAAAGCCCCAATTCTTCAAAGAATTTGGAACCTGCAAATTCCTCCTCGCTGACTTTCAAACTGGAAAAAATGATGGTTGTGTAGAAGGTGAGTAGCATAAAAGAGGAGGAGGAAAACAACCTGGTGGAGCTGGAGAAAAAAATGGTGGCCCTTTCTGATAATGTGCAGGATATCACCAGTAGACTAGAGGCTGCATAATCCAAAATGCACGATTTCTCTAAATTTGTGTTGAATGTGATGTGTTGCTCAGCTACCACTATGTGCCTCATACAGGAAAGTGCGTCTGAGGGTAAAGGCAAGGATGATGAGGACTACAAGGCCCTATTTAAATTCCTCACCAAGGAATGGGCAATAAAGCTCCTCCCCAAGAGGAGCCATGGGAAAAATAAGTAACTCTCTGAATGTGGCAGAAAGTTGGTTTTTTGTTTATGTTTAGTAGCCTACAGGTGGATAGCATTAGCCTATGTTTTTTTTTGAATTTCTATGTTTATTACCCTGTGTGGCATATGTCTAAAACTCTGCTTATTATTACTTTATTCCAGCCAAACTCTCGTAGAATGATAATTGTTTTTGATAGAGGTAAAAGGCTGTAACTCTGCTGATTATATGAGGACAGTGGTTCTTCCACTATTCTCCTTATTGTTCCTATGGGTCAACCCCCTTTTTTGGTTGCTTCTAATATCAAAAACACACTCACATTTCTTACACGTCCATCCATGTGACATACCTTGCTTACATCAACATTGGCTATATAAACCCTTGGGGCTTACTTTCCAACTCATTTGCATATTTTTCATTTGGTAATTAGAGCTTGTTGAGTGAAAGGAGAGCTTGGAGAAAATGGTGCCACCATATGCCACTCACAGATTTGAGAGAGTTCGCAGTTCGCCAATTCGAGAGACCAACAATGTATGGACCTCTAGTAAGTTGATTTTTAACCTCCCTCATGTGAAAAGTTTTTATTTTGGTTGAGTTTTGTTTATTTTTTAGGTTTATCTTGCAGTTTTTGTGTGGTAGGGTTTTTTTTTGTCTTTTTAGCACATTCGATTGTTTAATTAGTGCTTTTGATTTTTCCTTTAGTGCATATTATATTTTTTGTGGCACATTTGAGTAATTTTTTAGCGCATTTGATTGTTCTTTTGGTGCATATGATTTAGGGCTTTTGCTTGTAAGATAGGTTTGAATTGGCACATATGATTTTTTTGTTGGTGCATTTGGTAGTGATTGTGGCACATTTGATAAATTTAATAGTGCATATGATAAAAATTTTAACGCTTTTGATAAAAAAATTTGGCACTTTAGAGACAAAGAACAATTTTTTGAAATTTGGAAATTTTTAAGGGATGAAAATGTCAATTCTTAGATTGCTTTGATGTCTGATTTGATTATTTGATAGAGTTTAATTGATCAGATAATCACCTAGTATTAACAATTTAAACTTGGGATTTGATGATAGGATAGGTGTGATTGATTGTGTGATCTCATCACTGATAGGATAGATTTTGATTGATAAGAGTTAATGGTATTAACTCCAAATTTTGATGATTGTGTGACATCATCACTGATAGGTGTTCAAAGAGATTGATTAAGATCTCAACTGAGTGGATAGGATAGAGGATTGATTGATTGATGAGAGTTAATGAGATTAACTTCAAATTTGATGATTGCGTGACTTTTTCACTGATATTATATTAACCTCTTGATTGATAAGAGTTTAATGATATAAACTCCCAATTTTGATGAGTGTGTGACATTGTCACTGATAGGTGCTCAAAGAGATTCATTAAGATCTCAACTAAGTGGATAGGATAACTGATTGATTGATTGATGAGAGTTAATGAGATTACATCCAAATTTGATGATTGCATGACTTTGTCACTGATAGGATAGGTCAGATTAACCACCCGATTCATAAAAGTTTAATAATATAAACTCCCAATTGTGATGAGTGTGACATCATCACTGATAGGTGCTCAAAGAGATTGATTAAGATCTCAACTGAGTGAATAGGATAACTGATTGATTGACTGATGAATTTGATTAGGAGGATAAAAAGATGACATTTTATTGATCTCACCTTGCAAGAGTATATAGGTGTATTGATGTCTTGAGAGTGATACCTGAAGACCTTCTCCATGAGAGGAGACTTTATTGATGTAAATAGGGTCATCATTGATTCGTGTAGGTTGTCTCATATTTTGTTCATTCCTGATTATAGGATGAACAAGGCTTTGTTGATGGCATTGACAGAGAGGTGGCATAACGACCACAACATGACCTTCCATCTACCCATTAGAGAGATGGCAGTGACCCTTGAGGATGTATACAAGATTATCTGGATCCTGATCACTGGAGAGCTAGTATATTACAATCATAATGAGGCAGGAGGTACAATGGCATTATAGAGAGTGTTTGGAGATGAGTAGATTGAGGGACCCAACATCCTGTGGGAGTACATGGTGGAGATGTAGATGTTGTTGCCATCGATATTGGCAGGTTTGGTGGGAGGCTTCCTATGTCCCAATAGGAGGTCTCATGGTTTTGTAGTGGGATGGGGTTGTGTGTTAGAGTGGATGGTTACACAGGGTACTCAGTATGACTGGGGGATCTGCACCCTAGCCCACTTATATCATGATTCACACCAGGTAGTGTATGACAGGGCTGCCAGTTTATCTATGGGGGTGACATTGCTTCAGATTTGGGCTTGGGAGCACATAGCTATGGCACAACCAATTTTAGAGATAGAGAGAATGAGCACTGGAATAGCCCTATCTATATGCCTATAGCCATGCAGTTTCCCAGCTGATGCTTGGTAAATTGGAGTATTGGAGATGTGCTCTAGATGATTTGGATAGAGTGATATGGAGGCCATACCTTGATTGTGAGTCCTAGCAAGAGGATGCTGCAAAGGTACCAATTTTGATGTAGAGTCGATATTAGATTGGTAGGATACCCTATATTGTTGAGAGATTTATCTTTACTCGTGTTGAGTTAGTTTGGTTGGACCCAAGGGATACCTCAAGGTTTTTCTCTATATGCTCGTACGCACAAGGATAGAGAAGATTGGGGTACATCACTTGATTTTGAGACAACCCATGCAGAATTCTATGCACTACTTCACTCACATTGGAACATACATTTGGATATCATAGATGGGGGGATGACACCATAGTATGCACAGTACATGGTTGAGCATCCTTTTCCCTGATTGATAGGGCTAGGAGAGTTGATACCACCTTTAGAGGTGGTTAATGATGATGAGGATCAACCACGATCATAGGAGCAGGGGGTGGTCAGGGCCATGGGAGAGTGGAGGTAGGATGGGGAGAGGGGGTGATATGAGAGATGTCATTCAGGGTGGTTGGAGAGATGCAGGCCGAGGTGGACCTTTGTACATAGGATATGATATTGGTGGCATTGGGAGTTATGGAGGATATGATTCTGACTCAAAGAAGATAGAGGAGGAGCAACCACTGATTCAGAGGAGGCAGATAGATATGCTTCTAGCATCAACTCCTCTACAGGATATGCCAGTGTAGGTGGCTCAGGATCCTCAGCCATCACAACAACCAAGAGTATAAATTATAGTCTTGTCTCATCAACAGTTGGCCTAGATAGCAGCTTTAAAGTCGATGGTATAGGGGTTACAAGGTCAACTAGCCCGGGCATAGGCACAAATTTCTCAGTTGATGACTGAGCATGATACAATGATAGAGAGATATGGTCACATCGAGGAGTTGATACAGACCCTACAACAAATAGCCACCTAGAGACTGACAAGAGATACAATGAGATATCTTATATACCAGACAGAACAGGCTGACTATTACATGGCTCTTTACTTTTAGGTCATACCACCATAGAGACATTGAATGTGGTGAAGGATAAGAATGATGGTGAGAAATATTCAAAGGATGAGAGTGTAGAAGTTGTAGATAAGGAAGGAGAGGAAAAGGAAGATCAGACTCTAGTAACAATGGCAAGAGACACTGATTTTGTTAAAGGGAAACAAGTTATTGTTGATTTAGATGATTTTGGTCAAGGGATGATTGACCTAAGTTCCTTATCTCCCATTAAACTACTTAAATTAGTCACCCTTTCTCAAGCCAAAGCCAATAAGGACTTGCTTAAGTCCCATTCTGCAGACAAGGAATTAATATCATTGGCAGAGGATATGTTGGAAAAGATTATGCCATCTTTCAAAATGGATACATCTGATCCCTTTGGTAAGATCAAAGGTTTGTTAGGTGTTGTTGGTTCTCATTTTGAATATTTGGAGAAGGCAACAAATATTAAAGTTTTGAATCACATTAATGCTATGAGGTTGAAAACATTTTTGAAAATGATTGAAGATGATAGAGTCAGTCTAGTTACAACACTAAAGAATATTCAGGATGCAATTGATGAAGGAGGTAATATATACAAGTCATGTATGATTTTTCTCAAGTTCACCATACACATTAACAAGAAGATAAGGGAATGTGAAGATCATTTGGCAAGCATATCACAGTTATACACACCACAATCTGCTTTGGCTAGCAATTTTGAACCCCAAGTTTTGAGTATACTAAATAAAATCAAGAGTTTAACCCATGAGAAGGAGAGAGTTTTGGGTAGAGTGTTTGAGTTAAGGAGTCTTATCACTCCCCTAATAGATTATTTAATGAGAAGTATGCAAGATTCTAAGGATGCTCTAAATTCTAATGTCCCAACTAATAGAAGAGGAGCTGAAATGCTTGCTTATCTTTTCAGTGGGATGATCAACATTTTGGAGAGTTTGAGGAAAGCATGGGATAAATTTTTTTGCAGATATATTCAAATTTTTGTGAGCAGAGTTGTACATACCCATGTATATCAATTTTGGCAGATCATTCATCTTTGGCATTGTTGTCAAAGGGGGAGAGAGTAGAGTGAAAATTGGTGTAAATTATTAGGAGGAGCTTGTATATTCTTTGAAAACTTGAAAATTTTGAAGCTTTGCAAACTTGAGTGGATAGTTCATTTTTCACAGTGTTGCCATCAATGCCAAAGGGGGATATTGTTGGCAAGAGACATTTTTCCAATGATTCTAGTGGAGACTGGTACATGATAGATGTTTAGGGGTTGTCATTGATGGCAACTCAATTTGCAGATCACATCCGGTGTTCATAGAATTGATTTACTGGAAGTCATCTTGTTCATAGGCAAAAGTCTGGAAGGTGGAACTCAGTTACTGGTAGAGCATGAGATCATGGTGCACATCTTGATTTTGGTGATTTTGGTTGTGGTGATCAAGGAAGATGTTTCAAGATTCGATTCAGATTATCTCATGATCCTGATATCCGATGTTGAATTGTGTGCAAGTTTAAAGCTCTGGTATCTAGTAATTCAGTTAAGACAAAGCTATTTTGGAGTAACGTGAGTTGCGGATTTGTTGGGATGATTTTGATGATCAGTTTCATGTTTGAGGACATTGAGTTGTCTTATGGGAAGCATTTTATCATCTTATTTTAGTCTGCATTTGAATTTGTGATCAGATTGAGATGACTTGGTGGAACACATTTCATGTTGCGTGTAATGCAGTTTTTGGAAGCCGACTTAGTAAATGATTCTTTTTTATGATGCAGATATATAAGATTTATTTGGTTGATCATTTTGGTCTGTGTTGAGCAAAGGAAGTCTGTGTGAGCGAGTTTGCAAGTCTAATGAATATTTTGTTGCTCCAGTATGTGACAAAGCAGTATTACAGAGCAAGATGATAGATCAGTTGCAAAAGTCTATATGAGCCTAACCAGAACTGTATTTTGGCATAGTTAGATGCTACACTTCAGTTCATTTAACATTGTAATCATTTTTTATTATCCTGTAAGGCAGTGAGCCTTCCTCCGGGTTGTAGCCCTTTTGTAATTGAGCAGTGAGCACTAGGTAGTGTTCCTAAATGCAAGTACATTCCCCTTTTGTAATATTGTTCTACTACTGGTCATAGTATAATAATATTGTGGGTACGCAATCCCATCGTGGTTTTTCCCTTTATGAGTTTCCACGTAAAAATCTTGGTGTTATGTTTGTGGTTGTTTAATTTATGTTTCGGCACTTTGATTTATTTATCATGCATCTGGTGGTTTAAGAATTAGCTTGATAAGCCTACTAATTATAAAACACTGATTCACCCCCTCCTCCCCTCTCAATATTCATTTATTCCAATAGGTTAACCATTAATGGTTTGAGAAGACTTTGGAGGTTAACTTGTAGAAGGGATAAATCCTTTAATGGTTTATGAAGGCTTTGCATGTTTTTGAGAAGTGACCCCTTCTTAAGGAATGTGCAAATGATTAGGAGGGGGATTAGGCTAAATTGGAGAGGTTTAGAAGAATCTAGAAGAGGTTTAAGCATGCACATGGGTTTGTAGGAAAATGCAAGTGGGGGGAATTTTTAGGATTTTAATTGGAATAATACTCATTTATTTCAATTTATGGTGCAACTTGCATTGGATAGATTTTTAAATAAATATTGATTTATTTAAATGTGGAAAGGGTATTTAATTAAAATGTAAATTTAATTAAATATGAAAGGGGGATTTAATCAAATAAATATTATTTATTTAATTAAAAGTTTTAATTTGACTAGGTGAATTCAATCAAATAAATTGAATAATCTATTTAATTAATAGAAGAAGAGGGGAATTAATTTAATCAATAGTGAGAAAAGAATGATAAATTAATTAAATGTGAGTTTAATCAATAATTAGATGGATGATAATTAAACAAATATAAAATTTATTTAATTAAATGAACATAAATAAATATCTACATCTACAATCATGAAATTAATTCTATAATCACAAAATTAATTTTAAAAATAACAAAACATAATTCCAAAATTTTGATTTAATATTCACTAATTATTTTACACCAAAAATGAATCATTTTATATCCTATCATAATATATCAAACTAAATACCATTTTTTTATTTCATTATAAATACTCTTTTATTCATTTGCAATCCTCAACAACCATTTCATTCAATACATTTATTAAATTTCTAACCCTTATTCCACAAGTTTGAATCCCCAACTACCATATCTAATTTTGCATTGCATTGCATGTTACTCAACTTTATCACAATTCAAAGGTCGCTCTCTATATTATATCAGATCTCAAACATAATAATGGGAGTTGGTACATCATGTAGACAACTTAAATTTTTTTTTTGAGACTTTGAGAGGAATGTCTCTATTAAATTAAAAAAAATTAAGAATTTGATGAGGACCTTTTTTTAAAGTAATGTATTGTTCTTGTCTTAATAGATGGCATTTTTATTTGCTAAATTCCATGTCTGATTACTTTTATTTACTACCATTTATGAGCATTTGAGATAAGGGCACGGCCATACTTGTAAAAGATGAAAGGTGTTTTTTCTTTTCTCTTTTTTTAAATTTAGTGTTAATGAATAGGTAAATTAATTATGATTAGTATAGATATATAGTGTTGAGTTTCAATATAAGTAATGTAAAGTGTAGTAGATAAAGAATAGGGTGAAAGGATTTTGTATCTTTTTTAGATTATGGTTGATATAGTGTTGTAAATATTTGTTTTGCATTAGAATAGAGATTTGAAAAGGAGATAAATAATAATGGATAATTGAATTTGATGTTTTGAATCTTTGGATGGAATTGTTCTTATCAATATGGAGTTTTAAAACTAAGATCATTTGTGATCTTGTTTTGCTTCTTGAAATTTGTATTTTTTATTTCGCTCCATAAGAAATCTAATCTACAACATGCAACATTTAGAATTACCTTTGAGATATTTCTATGTTAGGGTGCAAAAGTGTACTAAATTCCCCATTATGCCCTAGTCATGACCCTATTAATTGTTGTTGACAAGATTTGAAAACACGCATATTACAACATGTCTACATGAAGATTGATATCATATTTGTACTTGGATGATCATGCAAGTCTAGAATCTATTTTTCTTTAGTTTCTTTCTCATTCAACTAAATGATATGAAATTGATTACATTTTGATGTGTCATGAAACTAGGGTCCTAGGGTATGTCCTTACATATGAAGATGTGGACCATAATTCAAATAATTTTGTTGCCCAAAATGACAATACAATAATCAATTCTATAAAATTTTGACATCAAAATGTGAGAACTTGAATTCTTAAAATGGGAAATGAAGTCACACTATTGATCCTATCCAAGAGCATGATCATAAATGCAATTTCACCCACAATATGTGGAAGGGTGAAATCATGGTATGTATGAAATGATAAAGGTAGAGTGTGTGTCCATATGGATAAACAATTTCAACATTTTATCTATGTATGTGCTAAATCAACCCATATTATGTACAAAACTAATATATTTCAAAAACTAGAAGGAAAACATAAAAATTACACATGTTTTTTCTCTACATGCTCCCTCAATTTAATATGCATGTTAATGCAAACAAGTCTTGCATAGTGACTAATCCCTACCATTAAAACATGTTTGAAAGTGTAGTTAATAATAAGTGTTTCTAATAGCTAGTCCTTACATCATAACAACCCATTTGAAAATTATCTTACATATATAATTTAGACTATGAATTTGTAAAACTCACATAACATTATTTAAAGAAATACAATTTGACAATTTTATATACTAACAACTTTAATCCTTGTCATTAGAACATGTTTAAAAATTAGTGTGTATTGCATCAGAAAATTAGCATAACATCAAAAATTATGAGTCAAATAGTTGTTAGTAGGAAAGATATTTTAAACAATCATAAAAAGGATTCTATCTCATTTCGGTTTAACTCAAATTCCATCTTTAGCATCCATTAAATTGGTTTACAAAAGTAAGAAGGGATAAAAAAATGACATAATGGGTTAGAAACCAATAATAAGCCTACAATAACCATAAAATAATTATTTTTTTTTAAATTTTGATGTCACAACCAAAGTCGTACTTTTTAGCATTTCCCTGGAGCTAAGAACCAATCAAGTAGACTCGAACCCATGGCCTCTCATGTAAGAGGCTCGCAACTAACTGTTCTGTTGTGGGGTCATCCCCAAACATAAAATAAATATTATTTAAATTAAAACATTTGATATTAAACCTATAAGAACTTATGCCTAATTCATTATGAAACAAAGTCATAAAACTAAAGAGGAAAGAAAAACATAAACATAGCATCAATAGAATATGTTTGCATATGGAAATCAAAGACTACTTTTTAATAATGAACATATTTAATCACTCATGACTAAAATACATAAGGTGTTATCACACATGCACCAAACCCTTAATACATTCATTCTATCAAATATAGAAAATAAAAAAACCTAACTACAATTCTAAGATACCCCCCTAAATCACTAAAAATAATCATGGATATATTCATTATATAAAAATGCACAAGATAAAATGTAGTACCCCTCCCTCGATTAAACTTTTTAGATACTTATTTTGACTATGGTTGACTTTTTCAGTGGATATTAGTGGATACATTATATGTTGATGTTTTATTCGGATATTATGCTATGTTGTGTTATGCTTTGATTTGAGATTCAGTGAATGTTGTTTATGCATCATTTCTTTATTGATGGTTAGATGTTAATTTTATTGGATTACTGACCATGGACTAACACATTTATTTTATGTGTGAGATGTGTTATGTATATATCATCATGTATGTGTGAAAATGTATGGGGTGCAAGGAGATGATTTTCCTTCACTCACTTCGGTGAGACAGGGAACGTCATGATTCTCCTTCGTCGGTGTGTCTACCGCATTTGAATATATATATGTATGCATGGTTTGGTGATGCAAGAATTATAGGTACAAGGTATTGTCTTCACCTAGTTCCACAGGTCTGAGCGTACCTAAATAATCTGATGGAAGTGGAGGAGATAGTCTTAAGGCCCTAAGTTTAACCCTTAGCCTTGCTCATCACTGAGCATTGTCAGTCATCGGTCAACCTTCCCTTTTGTTGGTATGCGGGTCGTGTTTTTTCTTTGCTTTGTTGGGTTGTGTGTTATGCGCTCGTGAATTTAAATTATTCTTTCCGATGATTTTTAATGAGTAATTAATTATTAATACCCTATGGACATAAATAATTGATAAATATTATGTTTATAAAATTAATTAGGAAATAAATGATTAAGTGTATTTTTATGTTTTAATAGATTAAGCAATTACTTTATCTGGTTAGTTACAGTTGAATTGTTGAATTATTTAGGAAAATTTTATATTATGTTTTTCAATTGATTTAAAAAAAAAAGAATAAAGTTATTTTTACCTTTATGTTTATTTAATGTTTAAATTGATTTTCATTTTTGAAAAAAAAAAAAAAAGGATCAATTCTTTTCAAATTTGAAAATTTAATTGAAAATGCATTGTTTTGAAAAGAAACATTATTTTCTATTTTTCATTTAAAACATTGAAATTTGACCTAAAAGGGGCATTTTTGGAGAAAATGCTTTATAATATGAAATTTTCTTCCAAAATTTTTCATCTGGCATTTGGGGAAAAATATTTTCTAGAAGTCTCTTTGTGTGGTTTTTGGTTGGAAAAGTTTGTGGCTGGAGATTTTGGTTTGTAGTTGGAGGCTTGCTCTTCTCCAAACTATTCTTCCTCGAAAGCTTACAAGGTTGATATTTTAGATCTTTCATTTTTTGCAAAACCTTGGTTTGAATCCAACTCTTTGTTAAGTTTATGTTTGGTTTTTGGAAAGAAATTTGAATTAGTGTTTTTAGTTTCCCTGTTGTCTGTTAAATTTTTATTTTCTTCATTGTTCAAAATGGGGGGGATTATGCTGCTAAAATTTTCTTGATTTTGGGCAACCTGGGAGATTGTTGTAGTTTGAAATATTTGGGTATTGGAAAAAGAATTTGGGAAAAAAAAATTATATACCCTGTGTATTTTTACAAAACCCCCATTTTACAAGATTTAGAAATATGTTCGGTTTGTTATTTATTTACTAGTAGAATCATTTTACTGGGTCTTTTTTTTAATTTGCTGGTTAAAAAAAGGAATTTACTGGGTTTTATTAGTCTACTGGAAAAGAAAAGAAAATTATTGTGACTCCATTTAATTTGGTTTTATATATATATATATATACTGGGTGTTTTTTTTTAATTTGCTGGTTAAAAAAAGGAATTTACTGGGTTTTATTAGTCTGCTGGAAAAGAAAAAAAAATTATTGTGACTCCATTTAATTTGGTTTTAAAAATATATATATATAAAAAAAAATTATTTAATATATTTTTTTATGGGGAGTCGTGGCTTCCCCACTCCATTGGGGGGGGGGGGGGGCGAGGGCATGGCTATGGACCACGTCGTGGGCCACAAGCCCTTGGCTTCCCCTTTCAAAAAGGGCTGGCAGCAAATCGTTTAAGATTTTTTTTTTTAGTTTTAATTTTTTTTTTATTATTTAATTAAAATTTTAAATAAATGTGTGTGTGTGTGTATGTATATTTATATATTCAATTTTATGCGATGGAATTTATTTTTATATTATTTTTAAAAAGAGAAAAGGGTAATTTTATTTTGAAAAGGAAACTATTAGATTTATATATATATGTATATATGTATATATATATTATGTATACATATGTATACATATACATATATATATATATATGTATATCTATACATATATATGTATATGTATATATATATATATACATATATATATATATATATATATATGTATATGTATATATATATATATATATATATATATATATATATATACATATACATATATATATATATATATATATATATATATATATGTATATGTATATGTATATATGTATATATATACATATATACATATACATACTTGTATTATAGCAAATGTGATTACGATATTTTTGAAAATTTAAATGGATATTGTAATTATTGATTAAATGTTTTTAACTAGATTAGTGAAATGATTATTAAGGAATGGTTAATTTTTGAAACTTCGAAACCTAGAAACCGTGGTCAATTGTGTATTGAAGGAAAGATAAATGAATTGTTTATTCTGTTTTAGCGAAGGTGTTTGTTTCATTTTGACTGTCTTCACATTTAATTTAAAATTGCAAGTCCTTATTTTTAAATGGAATAAGGCTTTTTCATGTGGTCTTTTACGTTGGTCGGTCATGTGAGTTGACTGTGTTTTGTCAGTCGATTTATCCTTTATTCAAGGGCTTGTATGACCAAGTGTTTTTTAGTGGTCTTGAACTCCATTGTGTAACTTTGTTTTTGTACTTTTCCTTTGGAGTTCTTTCGGGATTTTTTGGTTTAGTGTCATAAGGAAGAGTGTCTTTCGAGTGGGGGCCGCACCTAAAGAGGTTAGCAGGATAACCCCTCAAAAGTTGGTTTAGTGATAACCTAATAATATATTAGGGGGTTGGGTAGCTAAAAAATTAAATAAGATAATTGTACCTCGCTCATGGTTGAGTGCTAGTACAGACTCGGGATGTAGTGGGAAGGCCTGGAATGGCAAACCAACAACCTTGTCCTCACGAAAGGATTGTTTGGGTCCACATGAGACTTGGATGGGGCCAGGGGTTCGGGAGAGGTTACTAGGATAACTAAAGATGGGGGCCGATACCTATGGAGGCCTGCCAGGATAACCATACCAAGCTATTTAATGACACTCTTCCCTTATGGTCACTAGTGTATAGCCTTATTGGTATCACCTCAATTTTGTTGTGGAGTCATGTTCTGTGAGTATATGTTTTATGTGAGTTTACCGATGTTGTGTTTGGACCATGTGTGCATACCTTGTAGGTTTCTAGTGGGTCTTATTTCTATCTCCTAGCACGATGGGGTGGTTCTTTTTGAGCCACATGGTCGGGTGGTAGTGCCATTTTCAATCAAGTGTGTTTGTTCCTTCTTGCAGGAGTTGGCTTCACAGGTGTTCTAGCTTCTCTTTGGATTCGAGCGTTTTGTATTTCCAATTGGATCCTATTTGTCATCTTGGATCATTCTTTGTATATCTTGGACCTTATATGGTCAGTTGTATTATTTGTTATGTATTCCTTCATGGAAAGATGTAATTTTAAATGTAAACATTATGTGATCTTATGAGACTTAGTGATTTAGTGCATTGACTATTATTTCAATCATATGATGCGAAACAAATGCATTGATAGAAATTAAATGGTTAAATATATATGTTTTATTAGTATCTCTGATGAAATGTAATGGAAAGAATCGTCATGAATGGAACTTAGACATGTTAATGATATCTCATACTATTGAATGAAATAATCATTGTTTATGTGTAATAATGTCTTTATGATTAAAACATCTTAATTGGATTATTTAACGTTAGGCAATGTTTAGTTTAAATCATGTAAACCATGTTGGGAAATCCTTTAGGAGTTAAGTCTAATTTAAATGTAATGTTAACTTAATGCTTCATTTAACTTATTAAAGTTTTAAAAAAAAAATATTTACACTCTTTTCAAGTGTTTTAGTTTAATCTCTTTGGGGTTTCCTGGCGGGGCGTTACAATTGGTATCAGAGCCCAAGTTTCAACATTGGGTACTCTGGTTTTGATTGATCCCATCTAACTAAGCCTATTGCAAATTCGTAGTGCTTGTGTTTCCCTTGTTAGTATCCTTGTTGTAGATATAAACTTGTGTTCTTGTGTTGATTGTTAGGATTATGGCTAGGAAAGGTAAAGGTCGTGGTCATGACCGTGATCGTGGTAGAGGTAGGGGTCATGGTCATAGTGCAGGCCGTCAGAGTCCTTCACCTCTGCCTACGCATGAGAGTGTTGAGAATATCCAATCCATTCACTAGAGTGAGCACAAGGAGGTTAGTCAGCATAGTGAGCAACATACTACTTAGCAGGTCCCTAAAAGGGAGGAGATGCGACAGATGTTCCAGGAGGTTTTGGCTCGACTAGGTCCTAGACCTTGAGGTCGAACAGTAGGGAAATATGCAATTCGGGGAACCACACCTTCAGGATCATGTGGAAAGAGAGAGAGAGAGAGAGAGAGAGAGAGAGAGAGAGAGAGAGAGAGAGAGATCTCCTAGGAGGAGAGAGTTCGTAGTTTACCAGGAGGCAGTAGCCATTGGTCATATGAGGGATTTTTTGAGATCTTGTCCTCCTATTTTTGATGGTTCGGGCAACAGATTTGAGGCTGAGACCTAGCTCATAGATATGGATAGGTGTTTCACCATGCATCTGTATGGTAGTAACAACAAGGTGAGGTGTGCTATTATGGATCTCAGGAATTTTGCTTCTACTTGGTGGAGATTAGAGGAACATAGGATCAGTGTGGATATTGGTACAATATCATGGGAGTTATTTTTAGAGAGGTTTAGAGTTTGATTTCTCTCAGTGCAGTGGAGACATTGTCACGCATATGAATTTCATGAGTTACGCTAGTTGGGCATGACTGTAGGCTAGTATGAGCATAGATTATATGAGCTCAAATAGTATGTCGATATTGGTAATGATGAGGCGATGTTGGTACAACATTTCATGAGAGGTCTGAACGACCGCATCAGTGGGGGAGTACAAGTATTTGAGCCTACTTCTGTTGAGTTAGTCATGGCAAAAGCTAGGCTAGTAGAGAAGAATCTTTCCCGTGCACATGGTGGTCAGCCAGGGGTTCAGAATGGCAGTGCACCTTTCAGTGGATTTGGGACTAGAGGTAGTCAGTCTTAGGTTGTTGCACCATATAGGAGTTTTTAGACACCCGCCAAGGGTGGTCAGTAATAGTAGTAGAAATTCCAATCTAGGCCGAAGCAGTTTCAAGGTCAGCATGGGGGAAATCCACAATTTAGGAAGGACAAGAACTGGTAGTAGGCTAGATAGAGTTTTCTAGGACAGTCCTCACAGAGTGCTTCACAAGCCCCTAGAAGGGGTAGTTTCTAGTAGTCTAGTGGGCCGACTAGAGGTAGAGGACCCGACAAGGGAGCTTAGTTCTCCTATGGTCAGTAGGGCCACATAGTTTCACACTGTCCACAAAGATCATAGCAGACTGTTATTCAGAGACCGACAGCTTCAGAGCCTATAGTTGGGGATGCAGGTCGACCCCACAGAGTTTTCACGATGGTTGATAACAACCAGGCAGAGCTCCAGGGCACCATGATCGAGACCACAAGTATGTTGAGTGGTATATCTATCTCAGTACTATTTGATTCAGGTGATTCTAATTCCTTTATATCTTCCTCCATTATGGAATGGTGTGGGCTCGTGGGCTCGTGTCTACTAGATAGGCAGATAGGTGGCAAGTAGAGTTGGCTACTGGTTTTCATGTGGCCATAGATTCCTTCATTCCTAGATGTGAGTTGGACCTAGGACCCTTTGCTACCATAGTTGATTTTTGATTCATTCCTTTTGGGTCTTATGGAGTTGTGTTGGGGATGGATTGGTTATCATCACACAGTGCTAATCTGGATTATTGTCGGAAGACAGTGGAGTGTTTAGATGACCATGGTAGGAAAGTTGAGATAGTTGGGATTCGTAGACCTATATCACTTTGTATGATCTCTGCTATGCAACTTAAGTAGTGTATGTGTTAGGGGTGCCAACTTTTTGCAGTTTCTCTTGAGGACATGGATGAGGAGAGGAGTCGGGAAGTTTCTCTTGGTAGTCACCATCTTCTTTGGGAGTATGTCGATGTGTTCCCTAGTGACATTCCCGGTATGCCTCTGAAGTGAGATATAGAATTTCCTATTGACTTAGTTCCTAGAGAAGAACCTATTTTGAGAGCACCATATTGGATGACCACTCAGGAGTTGATTGAGTTTAAGTTGCAGATTGAGGAATTATTGGCCAATGAGTTCATTCATCCTAGTGTTTCTCCTTGGGCTGCACCTGTTATCTTCATGAAGAAGAAGGATGGTTCTCTTCAGTTATGCATCAACTACCAATAGTTGAATAAGGTGACCATCAGGAATTGGTATCCATTGCCTCGTATAGATGATCTCTTCGATCAGGTAAAGGGGTTCAAGGTGTTCTCTAAAATTGATCTAAAATATGGGTATCATCAGTTGTGTATTAATGATGCAGACATTCAGTAGATGACTTTTCGTACCCATTATGGTCAATATGAGTTCACAGTGATGTCATTTGGGTTGATGAATGCACCTTCAGTTTTCATGAGCCTCATGAATGGGGTTTTTTGCACCTACCTTGATCGTTTCGTCCCTGTGTTCTTGGATGATATTTTAATTTACTCTAGAACTATGGAAGAGCATGAGGGACACTTGCGACAGGTATCAAAGTACTTGAGGGAGAATCATCTTTATGCCAACTTGGATAAGTGTGATTTCTTCCAATCTGAGGTGAACTATCTTGGTCATGTGGTTTCAGGAGAAGGTGTATCTGTGGATCCTTCTAAGATCCAAGCCATTGTAGATTGGCCAGCACCGACTAATGTTTCAGAGGTTCAAAGTTTTATGGGCTTGGCCAAATATTACCATCGCTTTTTTCAGAGTTTTTCCCGGATACGTCACCTGATCACTTCTCTTTAGAGGAAAGGGAAGAATTTTGTTTAGTCAAAATAGTGTGAGGAAACTTTTCATACTCTAAAGGAACTCCTTCTTAGTGCACTAATTTTGGCAGTTCCTGATCCATCCAGAGATTTCATGGTTTGTATTGATGCCTCTCTAGAAGGCATAGGAGTAGTGCTTATGCAGGATGGTTGTTTGGTAGCCTATGAGTCTTGCAAACTCAAGGACCACGATCTGAACTATCCAGTTCATGACTTAGAGTTGGTAGTTGTAGTTCATGTTTAAGTCAGGTGGCAATATTTTCTGTTAGGTCATCGGTTTGAGATGCACAGTGATCACCGTAGCTTGCAGTACATTTTCATGCAATTGAACTTGAATGCTCGACAGCGAATATGGATGGAATTCCTCTGCGATTATGATTTTGAGGTTCGATATATTCAGGGGAAAGAGAATTTAGTGGCAGATTCTTTGAGTCATAGATGGCATGAGGTTGCAGCATTATCCCTTAGGGTGGATTTGAGAGAGAGAATCCAAGGATTCTTCCTCAAGACACTTGGTATCAGGAGGTTAGAGTCGTGACTGAGACTGGAAGACCATTAGAGGGTAGATATTTTGGATATAAGCTTGAGATAGATGGTCTTCTTCAACATCTTGGGTGTATCTATGTACCTCCATTGGATGGACTTCATACTTTGATCATGATTGAGGCCCATCATGCACCTTAATTGGCACATCCTGGTGTCAAGAAGATGCACGTAGATTTGAGACAGATATATCAGTGGGTTGGAATTAAATGTGACATTGTTGATTTTGTGTCGAAGTGTTTAGAATGCCAATGGGTGAAGGTGGAGCATCAGTACCCTATGGGGATTTTACAGCCTAATTTGGTATCGGATTGGAAATGGCACATCATTTCCATGGATTTCAAAGTTGGGTTGCTAGTTTATTCGCGTCGTCACAATGCCATCATGGTCATTGTTGATAGATTGACCAAAGTTGATCATTTTGTTCCTATTCGATCTTCTTATACAACAACAGTGGTGGCATGAGTTTTCTTGGAAGATGTGGTGAGGATACATGGGATTCCTAGATGGATCATTTCAGATAGAGATCCTATCTTTACTTCATCATTGTGGACCTCACTTCATCATGCTTTGGGAACCCATTTGATCTTTAGTTCAGTTTATCACCCAGAGACCGATGGTCAGACCAAGCGTGTGAATCTAGATTTGGAGGACATGCTTCGCATGTATGTTATGGACCAGCAGTCACGCTGGGAGGAATATCTTTATTTAGTGGAGTTTGCTTATAACAATGGATATCATAGCTCGATAGGTATGTCTCCCTTCCAGGCATTGTATGGTCATCCTTGTCATACTCCTTTGAGTTGGGATTGCTTAGAGGACAGGGTGCATATAGGACCAGATATGCTTCAAGAGATGGAGCGGCAGGTTGAGCAGATTCATAAGCATTTGGTAGTAGCGCAGGATAGGCATTATGTTTTTCAATTGATTAAAAAAAAAAGAGAATAAAGTTATTTTTACCTTTATCTTTATTTAATGTTTAAATTGATTTTCATTTTTGAAAAAAAAAAGAGGATGAATTCTTTTCAAATTTGAAAATTTAATTGAAAATGCATTGTTTTGAAAAGAAACATTATTTTCTATTTTTCATTTAAAAGATTGAAATTTGACCTAAAAGGGATATTTTTGGAGAAAATGCTTTATAATGTGAAATTTTCTTCCAGAAATTTTCATCTGGTATTTGGGGTTTTCTGGAAGCCTCTATGTGTGGTTTTTGGTTGGAAAAGTTTGTGGTTGGAGATTCCGGTTTGTAGTTGGAGGCTTGCTCGTCTCCAAATTGTTCTTCCTGGAAAGCTTACCAAGTTGGTATTTTAGATCATTCATTTTTGCAAAACCTTGGTTTGAATCCAACTCTCTGTTAAGTTTATGTTTGTTGTTTGGAAAGAAATTGGAATTAGTGTTTTTAGTTTCCTTGTTGTTTGTTAAATTTTCTCCATTGTTCAAAATGGGGGGGTTATGCTACCAAAATTTTCTTGATTTTGGGCAACCTGAGAGATTGTTGTAATTTGAAATATCTGGGTATTGGAAAAAGAATTTGGGAAAAAAAATTATATACCCTGTATATTTTTACAAAACCCCTGTTTTTAAAGATTTAGAAATATGGTGAGTTTGTTATTTATTTACTGGTAAAATCATTTTACTAGGTCTTTTGTTTAATTTGCTAGTTAAAAAAGGAATTTAGTGGATTTTATTAGTTTGCTGGAAAAGAAAAAAATAGTTACTATGACTGCATTTGATTTGGTTTATATATATTGTGTATGGTGAAAATGGATAACAATAATAACAATATTGAAAGGCTAAATGAATCCAACCACAAAACCCTAGCCTAACAATCAACAAAGATCCACCATAACATATGAAGATTACCTAAGACAATGCAAAATAAAACAAAATCACAAAGATTATACCATCACATGTCCAATAGGGTTTGGATCTCCATTCTTCCTATCTCCATTGATCTTGCTTGATATATTTGCTCTCAGATTTTATATGCACAAGAGCTCAACAAAGAATGGAATGTGGTTGCAAGTAGGATCGTAGTGTAGTCAATTGATCAAGTAGTTAGGATGCTTCCTTAGGATTATTAGGGTTTGACAATGAAGAAAGCATCTTCTTAAATAGAAGACACAATATGAAATGGAGGGTTAAGATTGAGAGGTGTAAAAAGAGAGGTCGGCTAGGATTAGAGGGTAGGTATAAGAAATACCAAAATAATGAAAGTGTAGGAATTTAAGAGATGAATGACATGTGTCATGGGTAGAAAAAGATAATGAATTAATTAAATAAATAAAGATTTATTTAATTAATAGAAGAAGTGGGATCAATTAAATAAATAAAATATTTATTTAATTTAGGAAAGGGTAATTTAAATAAATAAATGTATTTATTTAAATGAGAAATAAGGCTAGAAGAGGATAAATGAATTAATTAAATAAATAAAGATTTATTTAATTAATAGAAGAATTAAGCTTAGATAATTAAATAAATAAAATATTTATTTAATTAGACATGACAATTTTAGGTGTCTACATTTTGCCCCTCTTTGAGACAATGCGGCTTGTCGCGTTGTTTCAAAGAAGATAAGATGAACTGATACAGAGTTGCCCCAGTATGGGAATAATATGCCCCCTCGAGAGATTGGATGAAAAAGTCTGAAAAGATTGCAGACAATCTCTCGATAAGAAAGATAGGCTAGAATGGCTAGACCGGATAAAGTGACAAAGTCACAGGATGAAGAATACTAACTCGGGAAATGAAGGCGAGGGCTAGGGTAGGCTATAAGATAGACCACGGGCAAAAGACATCCTCATTGTCATCCACACCCCTACGAGATCATAGTGCAGAGCGAGAAAAGAGCAGCAGCAGTCAGCAGCGATGGCCTTCGTACACAGATTCGACTGTGTTCGCCGATTCCAGAGGCCAGCAGAGGCAGGAGAGCTGGTAAGTACCACCAAACCTCCTTGTACTTTCATGCATTTCAATTTTTGTCATTAATGCTCAGTAGGTAGCAATAAATGCGCTAGGAATAGGACTCTTAAAAAATGCAAAAACGTAGAACCGCGCCTGTGTCGGTGCCAGGCGCGTCTATGTCGGTTCCAGGCGCGTTTACGTCTGGGACCGCGTTTGTGCTTGATGCGGGCGCGTCTGTGCATTTCAGACGTGTTTATGTCCTGTAGGGGCGTTTAGGTTCCGAAGTCGCGTTTGTGCATGATGTAAGCACGTTTATGTCCAGAAAGCGCGTCTGTGTTGCAGAAGCGCGTTTGTGTAGTCAAGAAGCGCGTTTATGTCTTAAAATGCATGGTTTTGGTCTTCTAGGTCAAATCGGCAGTTCTGTGATGAACATACGCTGTCGATTGGATAAGCTGCTGAGAGGATACACTCAAGCAGGTCCTCGAGGAAGACTAGGATAAATCAAGGCACTTTGTGATGAACAGGGAGCACCAAGATAGAGTACTTTGTGATGAACAGGGAGTACCCAAAGGATGAGGAGCACTTTGTGATGAACAGAGAGTGCAAAATGTGAGTAACACTTTGTGATAAACAGGGAATGCCACACATGTAGTACTTTGTGATGAACAGTGAGTACCACTAGGATAAATAGCAACACTTTGTGATGAACAGTGAGTGTCACTAGGGTAAATAGCAATATGCACTTAGATAGCGAGTAGCATTTTGTGATAAACAGTGAATGCCACTATAACTGACATGATTGAGTTGTTTGACTGCAGGAGTATTTGCCGATGCTAGAGTCACGAGAGAGATTCCCATCGACACAGAGATTGTGACCTGAGTTGACACTTGAGGACCGAGCCACGATTGAGGCTATGGGATTGAGATACATTCTGTATGTGCCTGAGTTTCGAGTGAACATGGGATTGCTGACTACACTAGCTAAGAGATGGCACTCAGAGACTTGTACATTTCATCTGCCGATGGGTGAGATGACAGTCACCCTGGAGGATGTATATAGGATTCTGTGGATACCGATCGATGGGGAGTTAGTACCCTACGATTGAGATGGAGACAGGGATGCACTGAGATGAGTGTTCTAGGATCCAAGACTGGAGATGAGGGCAGGACACGTGGCATGGGATACCATGACATGGATAGGATTAGCACTACCAATAGTGTTGGCAGGAGTGATCAGTGAGTTCCTCTGTATCAGTTTTGTACCATTTTGTATAATGATGTAGACACCTGTGGGTGATTGTAGCCATATGATTTTGACATCATTGTATCATGACACTTTTGATTATATATGAGAGATGATTCACCATTTTTGTGGCAACTATATGCATGTGTACCTTATGTGATGAGATGTTCTTATGTGATGCTTATGATATGGAAGCAAATATGTATATGATGCAATGCAATATTTTTTTATTTTTTTGTTTTATATGGGATGCATGATGTGAATGTGAATATATGTAATGCAGATGAATATGATAATGCAAATGTAAATTGTGCTAACTGGTGTTGTGTGCAGGATGTGATGCAGTTGTGATATCTATATGTATGTATGAAATGCTTATATGTGGTAATGTAGGTGCAACTACATGAAATGCAAATGTTTTTGGTGTGTCATTATACTCAGTCATGTGATAGCAGGCTACGCGGAATCGAGAAGGACAATGGAAGTCAATCAAGAAAGGGGGATGGAAGACAGAAGATATGAATGTGAAAGAGCTTCTTGTGCGTTATCATCATTGAGCTTTATTATGGCAAAATAGGTTATGACAATCGAGGCATATGTTCGACCTAGAAAGTCATTGTACCTGTTTGCATGGAGATAAGACAGTCACAAACAAGGAATGCCCCAGTTCATACTAGACTCACAATGTCCTCATATCCTTGGACAAGTCATAGCATTACTAAAAGACAATCCATAGATAGCAAACAAAATAGGTGACGATACCTCATCCTCGCCTTTCTAGTCAAAGACATCCTGGAGATAGAATCTCTAGTCAAAGACATCCCGGAAAAGCTAAAAGACATGTCACCAAAAAAAAAGATGAAATCAAAAGAAAACCTAGACTCGACACCAACATCCACTGTAGTCCTCAAGTTTAGTGTCCCTTGTCACTTGTATAAGTCATGTTTGATTGTGGTCACAATGTTCACTTTCACAAAAGAGATAGATTAACACTAAACCATAATGTTGTCTGAGTCTGTTGAAAGATTTGATTTGTTGAAGCCCATTATTGCTGATGTGTCTCATCTGAAACTGACTGAATCCATGAAACTGATACTTTATTGCGGAGAAGATGAAATTTTATTGCGGATCTTCAATGCAAATGTTGCTTTATTGCGGATTGTGCGCGAATAGACTGAAGAAAGCTGGAAGAAACTGTACTCCTCGAAACATGTGATGTTCTTAGTTCCACACCCATCACTAGACATAGGATTTTCCTTAGCCACAGATAGGATTTGATTTATTATGGATGGAAAGGGAGGTCTATTATGGATGGCTAACCAATCTTAGGTAGATCAATAACAAGCCATGATGGGAATGGGTAAGTTTATTATGGATGAATAGGTTGTGAGTGTGTGCAAAGTGAAAGGATGAAAGTGAATCCTGAAGGAGAGAGAAGCAAAGTCTCTACGCATGGCGTTGGTGACCCAGTTTTCACCATGGTACTTGCCCAGGGCGCCACCGAAGTGGTTTTCACCGTTGGACGAAATTATTTCTCTTTACTTTTTTTTTTCGATTTTTCAATTTTTTTTGTGTCACAAGGCACCTGTTTGCCAGGTTTTCACCAAGTAACGATTTTTTTGTTTTATAATTTTTTTGTATTTTTGAATTAGGATATTCTGACAAGCTATGTGTAGAACCTGTGAAGGTGCATGCTGTTGATAGGATCCTCCAAAGGTTCACCTTCTATAGTTGAGAGCTGATATGCCCCAGATCCATATACCACTGTGATGATGTAAGGACCAAGCCAGTTTGGTTCAAACTTGCCCTTCTTCTCTCTGTCTTTCTGATTCTTGGGATTTTCTCTGAGAACCAAGTCACCTACCTCAAATGTGCGAGGCTTGACTTTGTGATTGTAGCTGCGACTCATTCGTTGTTGGTAAGCCTTGAGATGATTAAAAGCAATTTGTCTCCGTTCATCCAACAGTTCTAGTTCTTGTAAGCGAGAGACCCTGTAGTCTTCATCGTTGATGATGTTTCGCAAAGAGACCCATAAGGAAGGTAACTCGACCTCAATAGGCAAGATGGCTTCAACGCCGTAGACAAGTGAGTAGGGTGTAGCTCCTGTAGGTGTGCGGACACTTGTGCGATAGGCCCAAAGTGCAGGATTGAGTTGGATATGCCAATTACGGCCAGCGTCGTCGACTGTCTTTTTGAGGATTTTAAGAATTGTTTTATTAGACACCTCAGCTTGGCCATTACCTTGGGGGTAATATGGTGTGGAGAAACGATGGGAAATATGGAAGCGGTCACAGAGTTCACGAACATCCTGATTTTTGAAGGGACGCCCGTTATCAGTAATAATGGACTTAGGAATACCATATCGGCAAATGATATAATTAAGGATGAAAGTAGCAATTTGTTTTCCAGTGACTTGTGTGAGAGGCACGGCTTCAATCCATTTTGTAAAATACTCTGTGGCTGTGATAATGAATTTATGACCATTAGAGGAAGGCGGGTGAATCTTGCCTATGAGATCGAGTCCCCACTGACAAAAGGGCCAAGGAGACGCAAGTGGTTGTAGTTCTTGTGCTGGTGCATGTATGAGGTCTCCATGAATTTGACACTGCTTACATTTCTTGACAAATTGATATGAGTCTTTTTCCATATTGCGCCAATAATATCCAGTCCTGATGAGTTTCTTGGCCAAGGTAGGACCACTAGCATGCGGACCACATATCCCTTCATGCACTTCACGTAACGCAATCTGAGCTTCGTCGCTTTCTAGACATCTAAGAAGAGTGCCATCTAGACCTCATCGGTATAGGATATCAGCTAGAATGACATATCGAGAGGATTGGCAAATGAAAGTGTGGCGTTGGTTGTTTGATAGATCAAGAGGTAAGATATTGTTGCGAAGGTATGTGAATATGGAACCATATAACTGGGATTCAGGACCAACAACGCATATTATTTCAGTAGGAGTGATCTCATATGACGGAACCAACAGGTTGTCTACCAAGAACTCATAGCAGGTTTCATTTTGAGGTAAATCAATTAGTGAAGCAATTTTAGCCATGGCATCTGCGGCGCGATTCTGCTCTCTTGGTATCTGCTCAAAGTCTATCTTTGTAAAGTGCTGTTTCAGATTATCCACCATTTGTTTATAAGGCATTAATTTTTCATCTTTTGTTTGGTAATCATCAGTTGCTTGACGGATAACAAGTTGGGAGTCTCCAAAAACACGAAGTTCCTGGATCTTCCATTGAACTGCAATTCGTAATCCTGTTGTTAATGCCTCATATTCTGCTATATTGTTGGTGCAAGGAAATGATAAGCGGTATGATTTTGGTATAGAGTCGCCTTGAGGAGTTATAAGGAGAATACCAGCTCCTGCCCCATGTTGTGTGTATGAACCATCGAAGTATAGTTGCCATGGTTTTGCATGTGATATTGTTAAAATGGATTCATCTGGAAATTCTGAATTTAGAGGAGCATCATCTATCATGGGAGCATCTGCTAATTGATCCACGATTTCTTGTCCTTTTATTGCTTTTCTGTCCACATACTCGATGTCGAATTCACTCAATATCATTACCCATTTGGCCAGCCGCCCAGTAAGTGTAGCTTTGTTGAGAAGGTATTTTAATGGATCAATTCTTGCAATCAACTTAGTCTTATGAGTGAGCATATAATGTCGTAATTTCTGCGAAGCAAAGACCACAACGAGACATGCATGCTCGATTGGTGTGTAGTTTAGCTCGTATCCCACCAATGTGCCACTGATATAGTATACTGCTTTTTCCTTGCCGTCAGCTATTTGTTGCGCTAGGAGTGCCCCCAGTGCTGTTGGAGTAGCTGAAATGTATAATAACAGTGGTTGATCTGGAACCAGTGGCATCAGAACTGGCGGATTTAGAAGATAATCTTTGAGCGCCTGGAAAGCCTGTTGACAGTTGTCATCCCATTTGAATTTGATGTTTTTATGTAGCAGGTGCTGAAAAGGATTACACTTATCTGCAAGTTGTGCTATGAATCTTCATATAGACAGGAGTCTCCCTTGTAAGGATCAAAGTTGACTAATATTTCTGGGTGGCGGCATGTCCAAGATAGCCTTGACTTTTGCTGGATCCGCTTCAATTCCTCTTTTGGACACGATGAATCCTAGGAGCTTCCCAGAGGTTACTCCAAAGACACATTTCTTGGGGTTTAATCTTACCTTGTACTTTTCCAATCGATCAAAGGCAACTGAAAGTATGTCCAAATGTGTATTTCTGTCTATTGATTTGACCAAGAGATCGTCAACATAATCTTCCACAGTTACATGCATGAGATCATGAAAGATAGTGGTCATTGCTCTTTGATATGTAGCACCTGCATTTTTCAGCCCAAAGGGCATGACATTCCAACAAAAAGTTCCCCACGGACAAGTGAATGATGTTTTATGTTGATCCTCGGGTGCAATCCTGATTTGATTATAACCAGAAAACCCATCCATTAAAGATAACATTTCATGACCTACTGTGAGATCAACAATCAAGTCGATATTTGGTAATGGGAAGTCATCTTTCGGACAAGCTTTGTTGATGTCTCTGAAATCTGTACATATTCTGATGCTGCGGTCTGGTTTACTGATAGGTACCAAATTGGAGATCCATTCGGGATAATCAATTGGGCATATGAATTCGACATCGAGTAATTTCTCAAGCTCTGCTTTGACTAGTAATGCCACTTGTGGATGCATTTTCCTTAATTTCTATTTCACTGGCTTTGCCCCCGGTTTGACTGTCAAATGATGCATTACCAAATCCGGATCCAGTCCAGGCATATCAGCGTATGACCATGCAAAGTTGACTTGTCGTTCTTTGAAGAAGCTTATGAATTTTGATCTTTCGGACTCTGTTAAGGATTGAGCCAGGAATATGTTATGTGGAACCTCTTCTGTACCAATGTTTGTTTTGATAGTCTCCTCTACCAACATGGATGATTTTTCCTCATATGATGCTGGGAGAATGTCGAGCCTTCCATCTTCGGGCGCCTTAGAGAGGTTTTCACCCTCAGATACGTCCTTTCTTTTTACTTTTTTGGAGTCAGATAGCGCCACAGTGTGGTTTTCGCCATAAGACCCTTGTTTTGTTCTTATTTTCATATTTTTGCAACTGGAAGGTCCGACACCCTCACCAAAATATGCCATGTTGTTGAGTTCTATGGTGTATCCTCCTTTGTGGTCCCCAGGGGGAAGATCATCGCGTATGCCAAGATAGTCAATAATAGCTTCGTCATTTTGAAATGTGTCAAATTGTGCTGATCCTTCATAATCCTAGTCAATGAGTTGGGGATGAACAAGGGGAAGGCCTTTAATGTTTTCAGAATTTGCAGGGCGAAGAGTGAAGATGTGGTTATATTCGGGTATATCGAGGCAATCGTCGAGGTCATCGATGGCACTCTCCTCATCAGTTTCGATCGCAAGCGAATCCAAATTGTCGTCACTAGTAGCGCCTTCCGGGACAGGTGTCCTCATCCTATGTGATTTCGACCTAAGACCCTTAAACGAAGACTGTGGGAAATCCTTATGAGTTGTTTCTTGACCAACTCTGAATTTTTTGTAAAATTCCTCTTCTTCTATGGGTTCATCTAGCTCTCTGAATGTCTCGGTGAGCTCATAGTCACTGGAGGATTTGTCTGAACCCCATTCCCATTCGTTGGAATCTGTGGAATAGCAATCTTCTTGTTGAATTTTGGCAATTTTGATTTGCGCGGTCTTTTCTGTTCTTTTATTGTGGATCTTAGAAGTCAGAAAACCAAGTCCCTTTGAGCGTTCTCTTCTTACAGTCAATTCAGGTTGTAGGGGTTCCATGATGCCTTCTTTGCGTAACCCAAGAGGGCTTTTTCCATCATACCCGAATTTTTGTAGAATCTTGAAGCCTTTGCCATATTTCTCACAAGGTATATTGATCTGATTCTGTGTGTCATCTTCAATGTCTTTATAGAGCATTTTGTATAAATCTTCCTCTTCCAGTTCGCCCCATCTTTGAAAGGTAGTAGGATCCCATTTGAGTATCATGATGGAGATTTGTTTGTTAGGATGTGGCCTTCCAAATTATTTTGGAGAGCTCATGACTTGTCGTAAATACATGGTCTGATTTAAAGTGTATTCTCCCATGCCTTTGTCTTGAAATTTGCCTTTGAGTTCACCTTGTTTTGATGTCGAAGGTTTTAATGACTCAGGGTCAATGTATGCCGAAGAAGGAATAGCTTCACGATTACTGGGAATGATGGTCTCCGTATGTGATCTCAGGTTATTGCAATATATGAACGGATTAGGATCACCGTTAACTATTACCTCGACTCCATTATGAGGAAACTTAATACATTGGTGATATGTCGATGGGACTGCCCTCATTTCATGAATCCAAGGAAGTCCTAGCAATATATTATAAGTGAGATCTAAATCCAGGACCTGACAAACCACATCCTTTGTAACTGGTCCAATTCTTAGAGGTAAGGTGACCATGCCCTTGGACGAGCGCTCCTCATCATCATAGGCCTTGATGGTGATTTGATTTGCAGAATTCACAGCCTTGTCAGAATATCCCAATTGTTTAATGGTGCTCAAGGTACAAATGTTTAGACCTGCTCCTCCATCTATCAGGACTCGCTTTATTCGATGTTTGTGTATGAAGGCTTCAATATGTAATGGTGCATTATGTGGCTGACTTATGGAGGCGTCATCAACTTCTGTGAATGTAAGGGAATGTGGAATGGAAAGATATCCCACCATGGCTTGAAACTGGTCCACATTCAGATCGGTAGGAACGGCAGTGTCTCTCAAAATTTTGTCAAGAATAGCCTTATGAGCAAGGGATATGCGTAAGAGCTCAAGGATGGAAATGAGCGCGGGTGTCTTCCCTAACTGTTCTACAAGGTCATACTTAGGTTTAGTAGATGAAGAAGAGGCGTTTTTAGTGGAGGCACCTGGCAAAGTAATTTTACCTCGACGAGTTGTTACATGACATTCAGAGGTAGGTTCGGAAGAAAATCCAACACCTCTTAGGACAAGCTTGGGTCTCTGAGGAGGATTCTCAGGATTTTTGTTCTTGATGGTAATAGTAGAGATATGATTATCCATTGAGATGTGATTGATGGTTGAATCATAGTTGTAAGGTGCTCTAGTATAGTTGGCCTGATCATCTATGACTTTACCTTTTCCCTTGTCATGCTTTGGGAATGGTTCCTTAAACATCTCATGTTCTTGATTAGATGAATGTCCCTCAATCTCAATGTCACCTCTATCAATGAGATCTTGCACGATATTCTTCAGTCGATGGCAATTTCCTGTCTTATGACCCTTGCTCTTATGAAACTCACAATACTCATCATCATTCCACCAATTTGGTTTGACCTTTGGTTCATATGGAGGAAAATCTGGAACTGTGATCACTTTGTTTGCCACTAGCTTTTTGAAGACTGATTCAAGTGGTTCTCCCAATGGAGTGTACTTCCTTCGTGGTCTGGAAGTTGTTTGAGTATTCACTTGATTGTTTGTAGAACTTGATCCTGAAAAGATGAACTTGGGTCTCACTGTATTGGCATCAACAACGCCATCGTTGACTATGTTCTTGTTTTTATTCCAAAATCTTGGCTTGTCTTTTCCTTTAAAGTCATCTTTGTTTTCTTTGAATATCTTGATGACTCCTTGTTCAATTAAGACCTTTTCTGTTGCTAGTCCCTTTTCAATAACATCCTTGAATGTAGATAAACAAGCTTTCCTGAGATCATATCCAATGTCCTTGTTAACATTTTGAGTGAACATTTCCACCATTTGTTTCTGTGGGATTTCGCAAGAACATCTGCTAGCTAGATTTCTCCATCTTTGTAAAAATATTGCGAAAGATTCTCCTTCCTTTTGTTTCGTATTGCACAAGGTAGTAACTGAGACATCTGTTTCTATATTGTAAGAGAAATGCTGAATGAATGCATCTGCTAAGTCACCCCATGACTTAATACCAGGAGGTAGTTGAGAAAACCATTCCATAGCTTGATCTCCTAAGCTCTGCGGGAACAACCTCATCAAGTATGTTTCTTCTGCTGCTACCTCTATGCAGGCTATGAAAAATTGTCTTATGTGTGCCTTGGGGTCTCCTTTCCCTCTATACTTGTCAAATTTTGGCGTCACAAAATGTGCAGGAAACGGAGGCATTGGAATGCTCTTATCAAAGGGATAAGGACATATATCTCTCATAGTGTATGTTGGTTTTGATGTGCTCATATCCTCCATTTTCTTTTGTAGATCTCTTATTTGTTGTTCCAAATTATTTTTGGGAGGAGATTGATTTCTTGTAGCATACCCCGTATTTGAAACACCCATTTGAGGAGGAGCTTGTTGCATGTATGGATGATACTGATCGTAGACATGTCCATATGGAGGTCTATATTGCTACGGCATATATGGAGCACTTGGCATGACTTCATGTTGAGGGACCCCATATCTATTTTGTGCATATATACCATATTCAATAGGCATTTCATTTTCCATTGTGTTGCCTCCAATTTTGACATGAGGTCTCCTTGTGTCAAAATTTTGAAGATGTCTTTGAGTATCTACTTGTTTTGATTGATCCATACCTTGAGCATGTGATTGAGCATATCTATCCACATAAGGCTTCCATGATGGTCTTCGAAGGTAAGTATCATATGTTTGAGCTTTTGTATGTGGGATTTCTGGTTTTTGAAGTAAAACTGATGGTGACTCTGGCATCATATTCGGTGCTCTATTTCCTCCACTATTTGGTCTCCTTTGATCCATGTTGGATTGAGTTTGTTGTGAGGGTCGACTTTCCATAAGTTGAGACATGTCAAAGTCATGAGGTATTTTAGCTCCACTTTGTGCCATCATGTGTAAGAAGTATTGTCTATCCCTCTTCATTATCTCTTCAACCAATCTATTGAAATGAGGGTTCATTATGGATTCTTCTATATCTGCTGATTGTATTGAAAAGTTGTCCACATTGTCATTGTGTGTAGCCTTGTTGTTGGTAGTGTCTGTGTTTTCCACATTTGGAATGTGTCTATAAACCTCCATGTCAGGTAATGTAGTGTGCTCAGGATTGAAAAATAAATCATTGTCATATTCATAAGAACTCATGTTTGCGGATTCTTGAGCTTCTTTAGCTATTCTCCTAGATTTTTGGAGACGGGTTTCAACCATGAACTAGGTGTTTGACCAAGATGTGAGAGACTAGATGGAAAATGAAAAGAGTATGGAAGACCAAGAGTTGTATGGAGTGTAAATGAATCTTGAGGTGTACTTGCAATGTCCAAAGTGTAAGACCAAGTATGTAAGTAGTAGAGTAGGTGTGACTTCCAAAGAGAGGATAGTTTCTCTTGATGAGGTAAGCTGACCTTGACCCTAAGTAAGACCAAATGAGACCCAAAGGTAAGAAACCTTGATGAGGGACCACTTAGCAAAGTGTAGTTGTATGTAGTGTGTTGACAAAGTATGATGAGGACAAGCAAGTGACCTTTTGACTCAAGTTTAGACAAGTGTGAATGTAAAATGAGATGTAAAGCAATGATGGACTATATGAGACCCAAGGATAGATTGAATGCTAGATGAAACCTGAAGAAACAACCTAGGAAGCTCAAGTATTCCGAAACTGATTTCTCTTGTTTGTTGGACTCTGAAAAAATTTTCTTGCAATTTTGAACACAGACGCACCTGTATACTGCACAGACACGGTTTCTAGACACAGACGCTACTATGTTTAACATAGACGCTTCTAAAAACATAGACGCTATTCTGCCCTTCATAGACGTGCTTATATTACCCAGACGCGGTTAAAACAGACACAGACGCGTTTATGTAAACTTCGTGCAATTTTTTCCAATCTGTGAAATTGTTTTGTTGTGACTAAATCCGACTGTCTGACTATTTTTCGTGACAAGAGGACACAATGTTGATGGGGCAAAATGTTTGCTAGTGTTTAGATTCCAAAAATGACTCCAAGAAAAGTGTGTTGTTTGATGTAAAATTGTTTTGCATACACTTGAAGACACAAAAGACACAATGTTTTGTTGTTTGGTCTTGAATGTTTTGAATGTTTAACATAAGTCAAGCACAATTCTTATGGCTAGCCAAGACAATAGTTGTTGATCCCACATGGGGTTTTACCCCCGAGGCTACGCTATTCAGAGCGGATACTTAGATGCTTGACCTCACTGGCTCCACCCTCGGCACTCACTTCTCGGGTCAGCCAAGCATCAGTCCCCATGAAAACTCCCCATGGCAAACTTTGTATCTCTACTAAGAACCGTATGTGTGTGGGCCGCTACCAGAGGTCCGACCTCCTGCCCCAACAACTAGAAGGATTTGGGCCTCTAAAACAAAATGGTGCTAGTAAGGGCATCCGCTTGTGTGGCCATACATGCGGCACTTTCAGCTCTATAAATACAGAAGGCTCTCAGCCGGTAGGGGTTACGCCCTACAAATGATCAAATAAATTTGATCAAACGGGTTTATGGGGAGACATAGTGTCGGTATGAACTAATCAGCACACGTTATTCATAGTTTTCACCATGAATACATTTGATTATAGTGGCTTGGAAGAAGATGGCTTTTCTTTTGCTACCACTTGGGTAGTTCTCTTCTCACTAGTAGTCCTAATGACCACACGGGAAGACAGGCCCTCTAAAGATTAAACAAAAAGAGCCTATTGCTCAAGACACAAAAGACAATGATTCAATTTTAGTGCACCAATGGAAGTGTTTGCTAATCTATGAAAACAAGGCACACAATAAAAATCAAAAACTCTTGCCAAGGACCTGCAACAAAGAGTTGTTAGTAGTTTGGGTTGTTTCAAATGATCACCCCTTCCTGCAAGCACACAAGTTAGGTAAATTTTAGAAAAACCCAAAAGACTTCGTGAAAAGGGGCCTTCAACAAAAATGTTTTTGTTCCCCAAAGCAAGCTGCACAACTTGATTAGCTAGATCTGCAAGGATTAGTGCAAAAATAAACCAGATCTGAAACCCTAAGCGCGAAATCCTAAAATGGAACCAAAGAAAAATTGAAAATTTTCAAAACAGTAAACACGGACGCTGCTATACCAGACACAGACGCGTCTGTATGACACAGACGCAGTTCTGTGATGCACAGACGCATCCAAAATACACAGACGCTCTTCCAGGACGCAGAAGCGATCAGATACGACACAGATGCATTTCGGATACACAGACGCGGTTCCGGAAACCTCCAAAAATAAAAATTTGGCAAAAACACAGGCGCGATTCTTGACAACGCAAACGCTTCTGAAACTCAAAGACGCGATCCGAATGCTCGCAGACGCGGAAATACCTAAAATGTCGTCGGAAAATGTCCGATCTGCGACTTCAAAAATGCAAAATCTGCAACAAAAATGTTAAATGCAAAGGGACAAGAGTCCCATCGGGCGTGCCAAAATGTGTATGGTGAAAATGGATAACAATAATAACAATATTGAAAGGCTAAATGAATCCAACCACAAAACCCTAGCCTAACAATCAACAAAGATCCACCATAACATATGAAGATTACCTAAGACAATGCAAAATAAAACAAAATCACAAAGATTATACCATCACATGTCCAATAGGGTTTGGATCTCCATTCTTCCTATCTCCATTGATCTTGCTTGATATATTTGCTCTCAGATTTTATATGCACAAGAGCTCAACAAAGAACGGAATGTGGTTGCAAGTAGGATCGTAGTGTAGTCAATTGATCAAGTAGTTAGGATGCTTCCTTAGGATTATTAGGGTTTGACAATGAAGAAAGCATCTTCTTAAATAGAAGACACAATATGAAATGGAGGGTTAAGATTGAGAGGTGTAAAAAGAGAGGTTGGCTAGGATTAGAGGGTAGGTATAAGAAATACCAAAATAATGAAAGTGTAGGAATTTAAGAGATGAATGACATGTGTCATGGGTAGAAAAAGATAATGAATTAATTAAATAAATAAAGATTTATTTAATTAATAGATGAAGTGGGATCAATTAAATAAATAAAATATTTATTTAATTTAGGAAAGGGTAATTTAAATAAATAAATGTATTTATTTAAATGAGAAATAAGGCTAGAAGAGGATAAATGAATTAATTAAATAAATAAAGATTTATTTAATTAATAGAAGAATTAAGCTTAGATAATTAAATAAATAAAATATTTATTTAATTAGACATGACAATTTTAGGTGTCTACATATATATATATATATATATATATATAATATATTTTTTTATGGGGGGTGTTGGGCACTACGATCCCATGGGTGGGGAGTCGTGGCTTCCCCACTCCATGCGGGGGGGCGGCCATGGCTGTGGACCACGTCATGGCCACCCACAACCATGGGCTGTGGGGGACCACGTCGTGGCCCACAAGCCCTCGGCTTCCCCTTTTAAAAGGGGTTGGCAGCAAATCGTTTACGATTTTTTTTTTAATTTTTTAATTTTTTATATTATTTAATTAAAATTTTTAAATATATATATATATATGTATATATGTATGTATGTATGTATGTATATATATATATATGTGTGTGTGTGTGTGTGTGTGTGTGTATATATATATATATATGTATACATATGTATATATATATGTGTGTATATATATATATATGTATATGTATGTATGTATGTATGTATATATATGTATATATATGTATGTAAGCATATATATATATATATATGTATATATATATATATATGCTTACATACATATATACATATATATATATATATGTATACATATATACATATATATATACATATATATATATATGTATGTAAGCATATATATATACATATATATATATATATGTATACATATGTATATGTATATATATATGTATATATGTATACATATATATATATATGTATATATGTATGTAAGCATATATATATATATATACATATATATATATATATATATATGCTTACATACATATATATATATATATGTGTGTGTGTGTGTGTGTGTGTGTGTGTGTGTGTGTGTATCTATATATATTTTTTATGTGATATAAAATAATTTATTTTTTTAAATAGAAAAGGGTAATTTTATTTTGAAAAATGAAAATATCAGATTTTTAAATTATGATTTTTGTTTATATATATATATACACTTGTGTTATAGCAAATGTGATTATGATGTTTTTGAAATTTTAAATGGATATAGTAACTTTGAAACCTAGAAACCTTGGTCAATTGTGTATTTAAGGAAAGATAAATGAATTGTTTATTCTATTTAAGCGAAGGTGTTTGTTTCATTTTGACTATCTTCGCATTTAATTTAAAACCGCAAGTCCATAGTTTAAAATGGAATAAGGCTTTTTCATGTGGTCTTTTCCATTGGTCCGTCGTGTGAGTTGACTGTGTTTTGTCAGTCAATTTATCCTTTATGCAAGGGCTTGTATGACCAAGTGTTTCTCAGTGGTCTTGAACTCCGTTGTGTAACTTTGTTTTGGTACTTTGGCTTTGAAGTTCTTTGGGGAATTTTTGGTTTACTGTCATAAGGAAGGGTGGCTTTCGAGTGGGGGTCACGCCCAAAGAGGTTAGCTGGATAACCCCTCGAAAGTTGGTTAAGTAAGTGATAACCTAATAATATATTAGGGGGTTGGGTAGATAAAATATTAAATAAGATAATTGTACCTCACTCATGGTTGAGTGCTAGTATAGACTCATGATGCAGTGGGAAGGCCTGGAATGGTAAACCAACAACCTTGTCCTCACGAAAGGATTGTTTGGGTCAACATGAGACTTGGATGG
The DNA here is from genome assembly GCF_030272615.1 of Cryptomeria japonica. Classification (NCBI taxonomy): domain Eukaryota; kingdom Viridiplantae; phylum Streptophyta; class Pinopsida; order Cupressales; family Cupressaceae; genus Cryptomeria; species Cryptomeria japonica. The sequence continues at coordinate 155,328,848 of NC_081413.1, forward strand.
GGTTGGGGGGTTCGGGAGAGGTTACCAAGATAACCCAAGATGGGGGCCAAGACCTATGGAGGCCTACCAAGTTAACCATACCAATCTATGTGATGACACTCTTCCCTTACGGTCACTAGTGTATAGCCTTGTTGGTATCACCTGAGTTTTGTTGTGGAGTCATGTTATGTGAGTATATGCTTTATGTGAGTTTACCAATGTTGTGTTTGGACCATGTGTGCATACCTTGTAGGTTGCTAGTGGGTCTTATTTCTATCTCCTAGGATGGTGGGATGGTTCTTTTTGAGCCACATGGTTGGGTGGTAGTGCCACTTTCCTTCTTGCGAGAGTTGGCTTCACAAGTGTTCTAGTTGCTCTATGGATTCGAGTGTTTTGTACTTCCAGTTGGATCCTATTTGTCATCTTGGATCATTCTTTGTATATCTTGGACCTTATATGGTCAGTTGTATTATTTGTTATGTATTCCTTCATGGCAAGATGTAATTTTAAATGTAAACATTATGTGATCTTATGAGACTTAGTGATCTAGTACAATGAATATTATTTCAATCATATGATGCAAAACAAATGTATTGTTGGAAATTAAATGGTTAAATGTATATGTTTTATTAGTATCTCTGATGAAATGTAATGGAAAGAATCATCATGAATGGAACTTAGACATGTTAATGATATCTCATACTATTGAATGAAATAATCATTGTTTATGTGTAATAATGTCTTTATGATTAAAACATCTTAATTGGATTATTTAACGTTAGGCAATGTTTAGTTTAAATCATGTAAACCATGTTGGGAAATCCTTTAGGAGTTAAGTCTAATTTAAATGTAATGTTAACTTAATGCTTCATTGAACTTATTAAAGTTTAAAAATATATATATTTACACTCTTTTCAAGTGTTTTAGTTTAATCCCTTCAAGGTTTCCTGGTGGGGCATTACATAAAATCATTCCTACATTATTACAAAGCATACACTTTCATTTATAGCTATGCCATTCATTGTTGGTAACCCTCGAAAGATCTACAAACACAACTAGAGCATAAACTTGGTTTGACAACTAGCCCTTTTAATTGATGAAAAACTTCATTATATAGATCTACAACCTAATACATAAGAAACAAAGGATAAAACATGTATATTTTATAAAACAAAATTTTATTATTCCCTAGCCATCATCACAATAAATTTTCTACATAAAAATGCCCCTTTGAGATCTCCAAATCATTGAGAATATAAAAAATCAATCTCTGTGTATTAATGGCCTATAAATTTGAAGTGTTAAAATTGGAAAGGTGCCTACAAAATCTATGAAATTAATGGCCTTGAATAGCTTGAAATTTAGGGCTCCATGATCTCATCCATCATAATGAATTACTAGGGTACATGTAGAGAGCCACATCCTGCAATCATGAAGACTTGATCTTAGAGGTTAAAGAACACACTAACCACCATTGAAAACATACCATGAAGATCTATCAATAAATCTACACCACAATAATTTTATTTATGCATGAGAAGACCAACAAATCCATGAAATTCATAGTGAAAACCACCTAAGATACAATGAGATTCCAGTTCTTGCCAGAATCGATTTGTTGTAATAATTTTAGCATGGTCATGGTGTCTTCCCTCATAAAATATATGCCATTATGAGTACAAAGAATTATTGTTGTTAATATATAGTAGGTATATGGCCAAATTGAGCCATAAATGAAACTATAACAACTTAAAATCTATATTAGGGACAAAAGTGCTAACCCTCAAGTGGTGGTGGATAAAATCTATAAAGGGATTTTTGAATGTTTAAATGGAACTGATCATGGTTTAGCTACTAAAGAAGACTTTAACGAAAGATGGAATTTATCCAATAACACAATCAGTGTGGATAAGGGTTGGGATGGTCTTTCATGGCGCTTTCCTTCTCAGGGATGGATTAAGGCCAAATTTGATGGGGTATCTAAGGGGAATCCGAGGAAAGATGGTTATGGGGGAATTGTCAGGAATTTTGTTGGAAGTTGCATTGTGGCAGTTGTTGGCCCCTTGGGTAATCAGACTAGTCATTATGTTGAAGCTGTTGCGGCATTTAACACTTTGATTATTGCAAAAGATCTTAATCATGATAATCTATGGTTGGAAGGAGATTCTCTTAACATAATTAAATGCCTTAAGGGAGAAATTGAGCCTTCATGGACTATAGAAAATATTATTTTTAGAGCTAGAGAAATAATTGCTAGCTTTAAATATATTATTATAGAGCATGCCTATAGAGAAAAAAGTGGGGTTGTGGATGGGTTAGCAAACCTAGGTGTTATGTCCGAAGTCCAATGTATATGGAATGGGGAAGTTAATATGGATTTTAATATTAAAGATCTTATCAGAAAGGACAAATTTATGGGGAAAGAGGGATTGCATGATTAATCATGAATGTTGTAATGAGTAATATTCAAATGTTTAGAAAGGTAATGATGACATGTCAGAATGACAGAGTCCTAATCAAAAATATTAATTTACTACACACTTTGTGGGTATGCATTTTCAAAATTTCGAGTGTCATTGGAAAGAAATCTTGGAAGTTGCAGAAGAGAAGAAACTGTAAATCAAATTCTACAATGGGGGGATCTAAGAAGAGAGGAACCTGATAATATTTCGACATGGAAGGAGATGCCTAAGGTTTGGGCTAAGCTGGAGAAAGGATTCATGATGAATTTCATGGAAAGGCTGGTCGACTATGATAGAGGTAAAGTTAACCTAGCGGTCACCAAAGTCACTGAAAATTGGATTAACGGATCTTTCAAAATTCATGGTGTTAGGTTTAAGCTAGATGTGGATCTCATAGTGACGTTGCAAGTATGCCCCACTCTGGTCTTAACTTTTTTAGAGACTTGAAATTGTCTAATAATACTGTTAAACTTTTTCCGCGAAAAGAGAAGGAGAGAGCAAAAATAGGAAAATCTACAGGGGGGTTTTATGATGCTTCCAATATTAAGAAAATTTGGGGTTGTGTTCTCAATGCCATCATGGAATATATTACTATGGAGGGTCATTTTACCAGGGTCCACAGATATCATTTTGTGCTTTTAAATCATTTTAGACATGAGAAGAGGATATCTCTACCTTATTACCTCTTTAGGTCTTTGTCGCGGTCTCTGAATAAACATAGCAAGAACCCTGGCTCGCTTGTGATTCATAGTGGCCTTATTTTGCTCATTTATGAGCATTGCAAGATCCTGGCTATCCAGGAAAACAAGAGATTATCGATGTCTCTGGGGAAAGGTAGGAGGAAGATGGAGGAAGGCGGGCCTAGCAAGGAAGAGGGTACACAGAGCAAAAAAGGTAAAAAAGATACTTTGGAGAAAATTCAAGAGGATAAGGGTAATTAGAACAACACAGAGATTGAATCTGAGGACATTGGTAAAGATGGAAGTGAGATGGAGACCAATGAGTCTGATGGAGAGGAGAGCTGGAAGGAAGAGGAAGTGGGAGAAGAGGAAGGAGGAGCTGAGGAAGTGTCTGATCAAAATAGTCCAACCCATAGTATGAGCATAGGAATTGTTAACAGTTAGCCACTAGAAGAGCAGGACAAAGTTAATGAGGAAAAGGAAATGGAAATTGAGAAAGAAAAGGACAAGGAAACTGAGAAGGAGAAGGACAAGGAGAATTAGAGCAAGTGTCAGGATAAAAATGGAGAGGAGATTATTCTGGACAAACTCAAAAACCAGTTTGAGGCTCGCATGGGTTTTGACAGGTGGGTTTATGAAGGAATCAAGAAGATGGAAAAAACTGAGAAATAGAAGGAAGAAAAAGGGAAGAAATCCAAAATAAACCAGGAATAGTGGAAAAAAGGAATGGATGAAAAATTGGAGAAGCTGGAAGCTCAGATTGGTAATCTTGAGGAAGGAAAAACAGCTATGAAAAACTTTCTGATGATGATTCTGGATATCCTTATTACTAAGAATTTAGAGGATATTTCCAAGTTCCTTGAAGGTTCCAGCACCCCCAAACCTATAGTGGATCTTGATATTGATGACGATTCTATTGAGGCAGGAACAGTGGAAAGTGCTCCTGGTGGTGCGGCGAAAAGAACAAGGGCAAGCATGAAAAAAGTTGTTGCGGCCTCTTCCAAGGATATCCCTAAGCGTAGGGATAATATCAAAGATTTGCAAGGGATTAGTGGAAATTTGGCTAATGCCCTAAAAAAACATGAAGTAATTTGTTTTCTATCTCGCTTATGTTTTAGTTGGACTTGGTTGGTTTTGTTGGTCTTTTTTGCTGATTTATGCCCATTACTGTGCTGGTTTTTTGGCAGTTTGTATTTTCTTGTTGCTTAATGCTTTTATCTCTTAAGGATATTTTGTAAAGGGTTTCGGGATCCCTTCAAAACCTACTTTTCCCATAATAAAAAACAACTTAAATCACTCACCAACAAAAAAAATCTCAAATCTTGTGCCAAAATTGTACTCATCTCTCCTCTAGTTGTCACAATGTCATCATTGTTAGTTATCATTACTTCCTTGCCATGTCAAGAGATTTTTCTTGTCTCCACATGGATTTCCAAACCATTCTAGTGAATTATCAACAAAATAGAGAAAAATAATTGAGAGTGTTAGAATTCAAATTTTCTGAGGAACTAATGCCAAAAACCTATAGTTGGAGTGTGAGACTTTGAAGCTGAAAGTGAATCTATACCAGAAGGGATGTAGAATGGGGAAAGTCTAGAAGTGGAACTCTAAAAAATGAATGACATTAGAAGTATAAGGATGACATTATGATGATATCAAAAAGGTGGATTAGTTCACAAATTTGATGGAAAGATGACATCAAACCTGGGGGATTAGAATCAAATAAAAGGGAACTCTTGTAGGATGAAGTTCAAAACTCTTACAGACAAAAAAATTTGAACTAGTGAAGGATCAAAAAATACAAAATCTAGAGGGAAATGATCTTATAGGATGTAAAAGTTTGAAGGCCTAGAAAAAAATTAAAGGGGATAATATTAAAGGCAAAGTGATAGGGATTAGGGGTCAAACATGCAAGGGAATATATATCAAGTGATGAAAAAGTTTGACTACTTGAAAATATTAGAAATAAAAAGGTCAAACTAGTACTATGAATTTTTCACATTGTTTTGCAACACATCCGGAGAAATCCCGACAACCAGGTTTGACATCAATGACAACTAATGACAAGTATTGCTAACAAGCCCCAACTTGGCAATAAGTAAGACCAAGGTAAGGCAAGTTGGGTGTTGGGCTAGATCGCGGGGATACCAGTAGCACACCAAACAAAAAAGTATTACTAACAGGGTGTTAGCCATTTACACTAACAACCCATAGGAAGCATTAATAGTAACAAATTTAATAGTAAATTAAGAGAAACATACTTATAGTAACCAAATATCATAAACAGTCTTAGTAAAAAATAAAAGGTGAAATAGAATCTTAGGAATAGTAGGAGACAACCAAAAAACCATCAAAAACTAGCCAAAACAAACTACTTGAGCACATTTCTCTACTCTTTAGTAAGGAACTTGAATAGTTATTTATAATTCCCCTCAGCTTAGCATCCTTGTCAATAACCTTCTTCTACATTAGGCACATTGAGGTATCCAATCTATTCATGACACACGGGCTGAATTTAGACATTCTCACCATCTTCTTTTCAATCTCCAACACCTTCTTTTTCAGGGCCTCAAATTCCTCCATTGTAGTATTGCATGTGATACATAAACTCCTCTCTCTCTCTCTCTCTCTCTCTCTCTCTCTCTCTCTCTATATATATATATATATATATATATATATATATATATATATATATGTCCCTCTTCCACTTCCTTTATATCTCTTTCTTCCTACATATCTCTCTATCTCCCTATCTCTCCCTATCTTTATATGTCCTTATATCTCCATTTAATTTTGTCTTTGCCTTCCTCTCTATCTCTAAATATTTTTCTCTTTCATCTCTATTTATCCCTCTCTCCTCCATCTCAATATCTATTTTCTCACCCCCCCTCTCTCACTCTTCCTAACCCTATTTCTACCTCTCCCCCTCTCCATCTCTATTGAAAATATAACATGAGCCTATTTTTAATGGAGTTTTATTATCTTTTCAGCCATGTTTGGATCTCTATAAGTGGATTCAAAGTTGATTTGAAGCGATCACTTCTCCATTGATACCTTTGTTTCACAAATAACATCATTTTCTACAAGACCTACTAATTGACCTTATGTACTACAAACATGTATGCAAAAATAGACCAAAATTATTCCTAATTAACCTTTCAAACCTCTTTAGTGTACCCATTGCACACCAAAAGTACAATTGCTAGTAGACAATATTATATGTATTTCAATGTTGTATTTCAGAATTGTATAAAAAAAATGGTAAATCCAACTAATATATCTTCTTAACACATGTAAAATTACACTCTTTAATATGTTAGCTTATGTATAATTAGCCGATAGGATATTTTATGGGGATAAATCCCCATTGGGAAAGCCTCATGCCTGAAGCATTTTGTGTTGCCCATAAATTATCTCAGTTCTTGATAAATTTATTTTAACGTGTTTGGCTTTAAAAATGATGTGGACTTGAAATGATATTATTTATTTCTACATGGGCTTGAAATGATATGATTTTCATGTGTTGGTGTAAATTATGTCTTATAATTACACTTTACTTAAGTTGACTTAGGATAATGCATCTAATCGTAGTTTGCATATGAGACACTTAGGGAAGTGTGCACATAGGGAAATTGCTTGTAGGAGAAATTCCACCTCTTGTGAAATATTTTGTTATTTCTCCTACCTACCCTTATATCTCATTGGGCCACATTTCATGATCATGTGCTCGCATATCCATATGGCCTTGCCTTTATAAGTAGGCTCATCTTCATTGTATGGTTTATCCAGTTGATCATATTTTGCATCTTGATGAGAATACAGTTTATTCTTACCAATATTTGTCTCTCTTGCATTGTGCTATTCATTGAGCTTTAGATCTTGGTTATTTTTGACAAATTATTACATGGTGTCAAAGCCATTAGGGCCTTATTGAGTAGTCTTTTTGGAGAGATCTTGGAGCATTTGATTTTTAGATCTGGGGAGCAGTGCAATTTGAGAGCATCTTACATCGATTTTGACCTCGCCGTTGAGTCCAAGAGGCCGTTTCCTTGAATTTAGAGTATAAATTCAACTATATTTGATGAAAGTTGTTTTTGGGGCATCGAGAAAAAATTTCTACCTTCTAGGCAGTACGGTACAATTTTTACAAAAATAAATCTGCGAATTTTTATTTCAAATTCTATTATTTTATTCACATTTATTAAAAAATATTGCAAATTTTTTTTTTTTTTTTAAAATATAAAAAATTGGAGTTTTTTGGGGGGTCCCATGACCCCGCCCCATACCTATCACCACCAATTTGTACTATAGATTGTCATTTTTTTTCCGAACGGACTTCATACTACAACTACTGGCTTGTGATTCCTGGCACCACTATCCTCTATCTTTCTGGCTCCTCAGCCAACTCCTCCAATCACATGCCACCACCACCCAGAACTCAGCGTCGTCGCTTCCTACACCTCCCACCGCCCAGCCCAAAACTATTCTGGGCTCTGTCACTGCTTCATCCTAGCACCACCGACCATATTCTACTCACTGCCACACAGCACACACTCATTTGCTAGAACCTACACACCTCAACGTCCAATTGGCAACATGTCAACACACACCCATTAGGGTCATACAACACTATTGGAATCCAATAACACTGAGAGGGGGGGTGAATCAGTGTTATACCAGAATGATCAATTTTAGCCTTAATAAAACATCCATACACCAACCGGTATACCGGTACATACAGAATTGAAAGAAGTAAAGTAACCAATAAGCCAATCATAGAAATGAGAATCATAACACACAGAATTATATGGGAAACCTCCAAGTGGAAAAACCATGGTGGGATTTGTGACCCACAATATCAATCTACTCACCATATGAAGAGATATTACAAAATATAAGGGGCCTGCACTTGCAGGAAGGCTTACAGCCTAGAGCACACTGCTTAATCAGAAAAGGAGCCTCACCGACTACATATAATCCAAACTACAATCAGGAGAAGTATTGAACTGCTAAGATAGCATCTTCTATGCCAGAATACAGTTCCAGTTTAAGCTCTGTTTGTTCCGGTCTGAAACCCTAAACCCTTTACCAGAATAGCCCTTACATAAATATCCTCACATACATCTCTTTGATATATTTTGCATTGTATCACATTCGCATATCCATCACCTCCTATATATCAAAAATGATCTAATCCAACTAACCTATATACCCTATACAACTTATCATGCCTTATGTTGGCTTACAAAGATAATTACAACAAATTACATGTTGGCTAGATAACATGAATGCATAAATATTAAAAAAAATTATCGATGCTGGATCCAAGAGATGTCGGCCTCCAATAATGATAACCATATTCTAAACCATGTCGTCCTGCATTGTCGGTAACCAAAGAAATCCTTTTGTCCTGTCGGTGCTGGTGTCAGTGTAGTGTCTGTGAAGTGTTTGCCGGTACACAACTGAACCAAAAAATGAAGCCAGAAAAAAATACCATGTTGCCATCAATGACAGCATAGTGAAACCAACCAATTGAGTGTCAACTACCAACAATCTCCCCGTTTGGCATTGTCGGAAACACTCATGTGAAAAATGGTCAAGGTTTCATCTGTTAGTTCCATCTTGCCTGCTCCCCCTGAGCTGAATATTCATTAATGCAAAATACTCCACATCTCCATATCTCCCCCTAATGTATACAACTCCTTCTATTCTTTTTCACATCTATACCACTCCCCCTTTGACATCAATACCATCAAAAATTCTAAAAATAAAGTCAAAGATCCAAAACAAAACTATACAATGAATATCCCAAAAATATCTTACCAAAGCTTAACAAATTTCCAAAATTTCTGGATAGGGCTTCTCCAATAGCTCAAGATAAGTATCCCAACCAGTTTTGAAAGCTCTGAAAATAGATACAAGTCCACTTAATATATGTGCAAATGACCTCTTTCTCATTTACCTCTGTCGGTGTGGGCTTTTCCACCATATCCATACATTTTTCTTGTGTACACTGAGTGAATCCAACCGGGGACTCACTTAGCCTCTCAAACTTCTAACCCTTCTTATAATTCTATCTCTTTCCTTCTCAAGAATAGAAATTTGGGCTTCCAAAATCAAAATGTGACCATCAATGGATTTAGTCAATGAAGTCAGTTTGTCAAAAGAATTAGCTATATTTGCAATTTTCTCTTGAAATTATTTTATCTTCGTATCCACATTAACTGTAAGAATATCAGTGTTACAACATACCCTATAAATATTTGTACACTACTTCAAAGAATTATCTATCAGTTTCAGCTTTTCATCAATCTTCTTCTTCTTAGATTCAATGACCTAATCAAATGCAGCTCTCTTAGCCTGAGTGAACCTCTCCAATGCTTGTCAATTTGAAATCTGCTATAAGGATTGAAATCCTTTGAAATATGCTCAGTAATTGTCTTAAGCTTACCAGATAGGCTCGCTTCATTTTCAATCTTGCACTTCGGGACTAGCCTGTGTAAAGTAGTGATTGATTGATCAATAATCCCTTTATCTATAGATCCCTCCTTCATTAATTTTTGTGCTGCCATCATCATGAGTTCAGTAAGGACTCATCTTTGTTATGTTTTTCTTTACAACCTGCGAGGTGTCAATTGACAACAATGATGGACCAACTACCGGTTCTCTATCGGATTCCCCTTTCTCCTCCTTTCATGATTTATCATTTATAGCTTCTACTCACTTGCACCAGTGGATTCGCCACTTGGTGCAGTCTCTATAACTGTTGGTTCCTCTATAGGAACTATAACCTAAACATGTACATTTGTATCTAGAGGACTGTTATACTCAAAATTAGTATCTTGTACATCATTAACTTTTTACTCTCTTTATAAGCCGGTATCTCAATATTTGTCTATATATTTGTATCTATCGGGGGTTTTGTTTCCACTATCTTAATGTTTTTTTCAAAATTGAGGGTGAAGTACCCATAATCCCTTTTCCTTTCCCTTCAACCGGGGTGTCTATAGTGTCTGTCTTTGATTCTAGTGAAGTAAATAATCCTCTGTTCTCTCCAAAGAACTTAACCCATGCTTTTTAAGTTTCTTTTATTATCTCATTTACCCTACCTAGCATCAGACTGGTTATTCTATGTTTTCTTTAAATAATTTTCTATCTGCCACCTCAAGTGTCCTTTCCATTTCCTCTAGAGAAATAGTAACACAAACAAATAATAACTCTTGAATTTTGATATGCTTATCTTCTTGCATAGCTGACAGTCTTCTAGCATCTAACATATTATATAATTCTGCTAGTATTTGATTTTCAATTTCTATTAAGGCTTTCTTATAATTATCCAAGTATAATAAGACTGCTTCCTCTACCTCTCTTTGTTCATCATCCTCTAAATGATCATAGTAAAACTGTACATTTTTTAGCATACCATCCTTAGTGATTTCATCTACTAATTATGCGCAAATTTTAGGTGGAACATTACCAGATTGAATAGTTGTATCAGTGTCATTCTTCTTCTTCCTCTTTGCAGTATCGGATGTAGCGGAAGTGGTTACTTTTGGTGCTTGCTTCTGAGCTGGTATTTTGAATGTAACCTTCCTAACCAGTTGATTTTTAGCTTTACCTTTGTTTCCTATGTTTTCTTCCTTACAACCTTCTTGAATGCCAATGGTGTGTCATCCTCAGATTCAGACTCAGTTGTAACATGCTCAATGTGTACTCCTGGATTCTTCTTCTTCTTCCTGCCTTTCTCTGGGACAACATCAATTAATGCCTTAATGTCTTGTGAGACCTTCTCAAAAAATTTGCTTTCTTTTCCTTCTAACTTCTTTCTCTTCTTCCAGTTGAACTTTGTTTCAACCTCATGTTTTTTCTGTTGTGCGGTACCACAAGGCTTCTCTGCCTCATCAATAGGTGTATCAATCAACATTTTTGCATAAGCCTCAAGAATCTGTGCATCCACCTCATAGCCCATTTCCTCAATCCAAATCTTTTGGGGCTTAACCGCTTCCATAAGTGTTTCATCATTCTTCACCATGAAGCATATGTCAGTTGAATATTTTTCTATAATATGCTTAGGAACCCTTACCCTAGACTTCATAGATTTTTGAAATGCTTTGAAATATCCCCATACCTTATCATCTCTCTAACTTCCTAGAGCAACAATTGACTGTTTCAATTGTCTCCCTACAGGGATGTCAAATGCCCATTGCCTTTTACCAAAACTGGGTGTATCATTCATGAAAAATAACATTAAGCAGACTATTAAGTTGCCATACATGAAGGTTCCCTTCTTTTCTCCCTTAATCTTTCCTAGGTTTATTAATGAATTTTCCCTACCCCTAAGGCATCTGCCTCAGTTACTGGATGAGCTACATGTTGGTGCAGGAGCAACCTCCTTTGTCGAATAAGTAACCGGTGCATTTCCATCTGATGATTGTTCTTCAGTATTTCTAACCCATCTCTGAGTATGATCTTGTCGGATTTCACTAACCTTCTCTTTCCCTTTCTCATTTGATCCTCCATTACCAACTGGTGGATTTCTACTTCTACAGAATTTAGCAATGTGTCCAACCTCATTACATGCATAGCATGTAACATTGTTCCTTTGAATTGCTTTGCTAAAACTAGGAAATTGCTTGACCTGCACTGATTAGCCATATGTCCAAACTTTCCACATGCATAGCATTTAACATTCATTCTGCAATCTATTATCTTATGACCATAATTATTGCATTTAGAACATTTATCGAGAGCAGAATCAGGGTTCTGCTTTTCTCTGTTTCTACATTGTCTAGCCATGTGACCAAATCTACTACAAACAAAACATTTACCATTAAATTTGTAAGAATTAAATTTCCTTACGGGTGCCTTATGGTTTTGAACTTCATTAGTAGTACCGGAACTCTATCCTTGCTCAAATCCAAGTCCACTAGAATCTCCAATATGCCTTTGTCTCTTCAATAACTCATCTAGTTGTGCTGAGCTAATAATGATTTTTTCTTTATACTCACTTGCAGTAGTTAAATCTTCTCTTAGAATTATCATTTGTCTCTTAAGCTCTTGTTCATTACTCTGGGATTTTACTAAATCAGTTCTTAGCATATCATATTCATGAACCAACCTACCACATTCTTCAAATTTGTTCTGCAGGGATACAACAAGATTTTCTTTCTTTTTCTTTCGGTCCTCAATCTCTTTAGACATTCTCATAGTTATAACTTGCATTTCATTTTTCATAACCATGATCTCCTAACTCAATTTCTAACATTGTTCCTTAAGTGCATCTTTCTCTTCATCATCCTGACTTTACAAAAGTTCCTTCATCCTAGCCTGAGCAAATGATAACCTCTCTTGTAGGACAAAAATGAATTCTTTAGCAGATTTTCATCTTGTAGCTTTAAGTTCTTCAACCTTTCAGTATCATAATCTTCAAGTGCCATCTCATGTTGTTTCTCCAAACCCATATCCATGGATTCCGGATTCAGGATCTCCCTCAAGCTGTTAAACTTCCTCCAAGGCACAAGGCTCTAATACCAATTGTTGGAATCCAATAACACTGAGAGGGGGGGGGTGTGAATCAGTGTTATACCGGATTGATCAATTTTAGCCTTAATAAAACATACATACACCAACCGTTATACCGGTACATACATAGTTGAAAGAAGTAAAGTAACCAATAAGCCAATCACATAAATGAGAATCATAACACATAGAATTATATGTGGAAAATCTCAAAGAGGAAAAAACACGGTGGGATTTGTAACCCACATATCAATCCATTGGCCATATGAAGAGATATTAAAAAATATAAGGGGCCTACACTTGCAGGAAGGCTTATAGCCTAGAGCACACTACTCAATCACAAAAGGAGCCTCACCAACTACATATAATCCAGACTACAATCTGGAGAAGTGTTGAACTACTAAGATAGCATCTTCTATGCTAGAATACAGTTCTGATTTAAGTTGTTTGTTCTGGTTTGAAACCCTAAACCCTTTGTCGGAATAACCCTTACATAAATATCCTCACATACATATTCTCTCTGATATATTTTGCATTGTATCACATTCACATATCCATCACCTCTTATATATAAAAAATGATCTAATCCAACTAACCTATATACCCTATACAACTTATCATGCCTTGCGTCGGACTACAAAGATAATTACAATATCAAATTATATGTCACTTAGATAACATGAATGCATAAATATTAAAAACAATTGCCGATGCTGGATCCAAGAGATGTCGACCTCCAATATTGATAACCATATTCTAAACCATGTCGGCCTACATTGTCGGCAACCAAAGAAATCCTTTTGTCCTATTGGTGCTGGTGTCGGTGCCGGTGTAGTGTCTGTGAAGTGCCTGTCAGTACACAACTGAATTAAAACATGAAGCCAGAACAAAATACCATGTTGCAATCAATGACAATATAGTGAAACCAACCAATTGAGTGTCAATTGCCAACAAACACATGGCACACAGTAATTGGTTTGTACAATGCTCAATCAATACCAAATTAGCCTACCACGTAGGTGTACGGGCTGCCATGTCACCCTGTCCAATCATCCTCCTATACAAGGCCTAGTCAATATTTTGTATTATTTGTACAGTCATGTCAGCTGACGCGTCATTATGTCTGTATGGTCCAGTTAGCTTATTGACGTCAGCATTCGTACAGCCACTCAGGGGTGAAATTTTACATGATGACCATATGACCATGAAATTTAACATGGTGGTTTGTTGACATCAGCACTGCATCAACATTATAAAAAAAATTGACCCCTCTCCAATGAAATTTTTGATTTTGTAGTCCAACTTCGAAGGCTCATATCTTGGTCATTTTGAGGCCTTTTTCAGTGCAATTTTTTTTTATTTGGGCTAATTTTTCGTGTTCTCCATATTGGTGTGGTTAGTTTTTTATTTTGTTGGATAGAGTTTTCAGAATTTTTAGTTTTTCACAACTATACTTGTCCAATTCTTGATTTTGCAAGTTCTCAGGCTTCGTTCAGGCTCATACGACATCCTTTTCAAGTGCCATTTTTTTTAAAGTGCATAATTTTTTTCTACATTCACGTGGTGCTATCATTTTTTTACCATTTTGAGTAGAAATTATACTTTTAGTATTTGGTCTTTTTCAGCCTATTTGGTACTTGTAATTTGCTTGGATCTTAGTTTAGATCTCTTGCATTATTGGTTTGTCTTGTATAGCCTATTTAAGGTAGTTGTAATCTTGAAATTAGAATCCCACTTTACCCTTGTTTGCAAGTGGCTCATTGTACATGCACTAAATATAAAGTACCAAACCATCATTTTTTTATTATTTTTTTGGGGGGATTTCTTTGATTAAGTGAATTTGGGGGGTATCTTGTGTGATTGTGCCTCTCTTTATCTTGTTCTCTTTCATTTTTTTTCTATGGGTTCTCCTAAATTTCCACTTTTAACTCCACATAACTACGCTTCTTGGAAAATTGATGCATGGAGTAATTTAATGGAAAAAGGATTAACTCGCCATATTGATGGAACTATTACGACACCAGTTGATCCTGAAGCTGATCCTAATGCTCACATGGAGTGGCTCACTAAAAATATTATAGCTCTTGGAAATTTGAGGAAGTATGTATCAAAGGAGCTCATCTTTCACATTGAAAAGTGTAAAACAATTAAAGATGCTTGGGTAAATTGTATGACCAAATTGATGAGATTAGGAGCTATCATCTTGACAATGATCTCACTATGACTATGTCACTAAGGCAAATAAGCTAAGAGCGTAGCTTAAGGATTGTGGCATTGAAAAGAAGGATGTACAGTTGGTCTACAGTTTGTTGGGAAAGCTTCCATCAGAATATGCAGCATTTGTTTCTAGCTTCCAAACCCATCACTTAACAGTGGGTAGTTATTTCACTATACCCTCGTTTGATGCATTCACATAAATATTAATGTTAAAATAGTCAAAGTTGGTGAGCATGGGGATTCTCAAGTCTTTAAAGTCCAAAGATTTGGTGGCTAATCAGAGGAACCAAAGTAATCAACGAAAAGGCAAGAACTAAAAGAAATCTAAGCCAGAGCCACAACAAGAGAGAGCACAATCATCCTCTCCACAACGAGGCGATTCTAAATCCTCACCTAAGGGGAAATCATATAAGGAGAATCTTTTTTGTGCATATTGCAAGAAGTTGGGACATGATGAACACCATTATTACAAGAAGGATATTGATGAATTGAAACATCTTCTTGAGAAGAATAGAATCATTTTGCCTTCTAGAATGTCTATTTCAGCTTCTTCTTCCAAAGAAAATAAATTTGATAAATGAATGGATCACACTTTTGCGACAAGTAAAGGACAAGGTCTTTGTGCTACTAGAAGTCATGATTCAAGCAGATGGCTTCTAGATTTAGGAGCTTCTCATCATATGGCATCTTCGGAGTTTATGTTCTCTGCATTTGAGCCTTGCAACATGTCATCAATTTTGATGGGCAATCATACATATATGAATGTGATTGGGAAAGGATTTATTGCTATTGGGGATAACTCCTTCAATGATGTGTTATGTGTACCTCATTTGACAAACAATCTTATTTCCATCTATCAGATTAGTTGTGGGGCAACAAGGAAGACTGTGGAATTCACACCTGATTCAGTTATAATTAGAGACTTGGAGAGTAGAGCTATCATTGCTACTGGGGTGTTGGATCATGCATCTCAATTGTAGTCCTTTTCAAATTTTGGTCCTATTGATGAGTTTGATTCTTCACATGATGATCACACTTATTGTGTGGATTTTGATATCGGGGAGAACTTTGGTTACTTGAACTTGGGTGTTCTCACATGTGATCTAGTTCTTAATCCTTGAATTTCATCTCCTCCTATTGATCTCACATCTAGTATTTCACCTAATGATGAAAATGTTGCTATAGTTTTGGCTTCTTGTGATTCAGTGCAATAGGATATATCTTGTCTTCCAAATACAATTCCTTGGGATGACTACTTGACAAATATTGCAGTTGGTTTGTTTGTGGAGTCCTACATTGTAATTTTCGGAGATCATTGATGAAATTCATCTTCTCTTTGATGGAGATGATCCTTCTTCAGTTGTTGTGAGGGAGTGCTCTGATTCTCTTGTTCGTTCTCTACATGATCATTCTTTTGAGTTTGATGTGATTGTGGATACTTATGTACAACATTTGGAGGAGGTCTCTTTATCTTTGGAGGAGACACCTGAGTCTTTAGATCATGTTCTACATTCATCTTCACTAGATCTTGGATTGTCCTTTTCAGCAGTGTGGACTAGTACATCTGATTTGGAGGGGGCAACTTTCAGCGTTGACATGGGGACACTTGAGAAACTTTCAAAGACTCCATACATCTTGATTTTTCTTCCTACATCTTCCTTTTAGGATTGGGGAGACTTCATGGATACACCTTTGGTTTTGTTTCTTCCTAACGGGAGGAATGTTGTTCGAAAATCATGGAGTAGTTTCTTCATTCATTTTCAATCTTCTACTATTGGTGCACATTCTACATTGAGGGGGCTACTTGGTCTCTCTTCTTCTCTCTTATGGGGGGGACTTTTTCCTCACATGGGGTTTTGTCATTCTCATTCTTCTTTGAGAGCTCTTTTGTATTTTCATCTCTCTTTTGAGGGGAGTTTTTTCCCATTGGGTTTTTCTCTCTTTCATAGTTTGTGAGAGATTGTATTGCATTTGTACATGGGTACCTAACAAGGCCTAGTAGTCGGGACCCATCTTGCATTGTTATCTTGAGTCTACATTGCCCTAAGTTAATTACACTTTACTTAAGTTGAATTAGGATAATGCATCTCATCATATAGTTTGCATATGAGACACTTAGGCAAGTTGCTTGTAGGAAAAATTCCACCTTTTGTGGTCTTATTTTGTTATTACATTCCACCTTTGGTGGGTAATCCACCTCTTGTGGAATATTTATTATTTCTTCTACCTACCCTGACCTACCCTTGTATCTCATTGGGCCACATGTCATGATTGTGTGTTCACATATCCAGATGGTCTTTCCTTTATAAGGAAGCGCATCTTCATTGTATGGTTTATCCAGTTGATCATATTTTGCATCTTGATGAGAATATTGTTTGTTCTTATCAATCTTTGTCTCTCTTGCATTGTGTTATTCATTGAGCTCTAGATCTTAGTTATTTTTGACAAATTCTTACAGCATGTCACATGCGGTCTAATTTTCCCCCAACATTTAAATTTTGTGTGGTATGTAGAGTAAGATTATTTCTTCGTTAATTAAAAATAATGATTAGTTTTTCAATTAATGATGGAGTTCTATAGAAGTGTGAAAAAATTAGTTAATTTGTGGGGTCCATGCTAAATGTTTGAATGCATTTTTTAATCTTATTATTAAGTGTATTAGTAAATCTTGTTTTTCTTTTTAATTGAATTAATTTAGAATAATAATAAAATTAATATATTTTATGTTCAAAATGAAATAATATGGATCATTGAAAAGTGTTGACACTAATATCTCTTGATGATGGATCATGGAATGTGATCGATGCAAATAAATCATATCCATGCAATAATATGTTGACAAGTGTAAAAAAAGTTATTATGAATATAGTTAGACAAAATAATTATAATTATAACAATAAACTTGCCTTTAAATTTTAATTTGTAATTATGTAATATTAATTATAATTTGAATATAAATAAAATAATATTAATAATTATAATATAGTATAAACATTATAGTTAAAATATACACATCTCTTAAAAGATAATACTTAATTTAATTCAAAAATTTATATTACATAATGTTATGCAATTGTGTCTTATGGGACTTTTGAAAATCATAATAAATTTTTAAAATTTGAAAATAAATAATATTCCTTTTTTTCTAAATACAATTATTTTATGTTCATTTTACAATAATTGAACTATTTTATTAAAATTTTATATATTATTGTTTATTTTCTATTTCATTGTATTAAAATAATTTTAAATACATAAATATGTAATGAAAATCATATATTAGAAATAATATTTTTTTTATAAATATAATTAATTTCTATTTTGATATAGTAAATTATAATATTCTAAAAGGATATATATATTTAAATTTAATTCAATCATTATAATAAAAAATAATACTTTTAGATTTCAAATATCCTGCCTTGGGAAAAAGACCACTATGAAATTTTGAACTCCCCTACAATGGATGCCATGGATTGGGCACAAACCAACACTGTTCATGCGGTAGAATCAATGGCCGAGGGGGTAGGGGTTAGACTGGCCCAAAGCAAAAAATATTAACTTGGCTAGGGGATCAAACCGCATTCCTCTTGGAGCGAGAAGAGATAATTCATCGATATTCAGCAAAAATGTAAACCCTAAAAACCAAGAGGGTGGATGGAAAGGGTTGGGTCAATAGAGAACATAAGAAGCGTTTATATTTGGGCCAAGGGTTAGGGATGATCGTTAGAAAAATTCCAGATTTAAGGATAAGAGCAAAAACACATTCAGGAATTCAAGACGATGGGGTGGAGGTAATAAAGGGCTCACAAAGGATGTGGGGGTAGGCAAACAAGGGTCGGATAAGATATTTATCAAGATAAATGGAAGAAAAATGATCGTCCTTCCCCCAAATATTCTTAAAGCATCCTTAGAGACTCTGAAGGAGAAGGCGCTTTTTGTCAAATGGTATGGATCTAAGGGCTCACAAGAGGAGATTATGGCATGGTGGAGAGAATCATTCCCAAGAAAGTTAAGTATTCAACCCCTTCAAAATATATTTTTTTCTAATAGAATGCAATGATGCCAATTTAAAAATGGATTTATTGCATGGTATTCCTATTTTTTTCAAAGGATCTAGCTTCTATAGGCGAGACTGGAACTTAGGGTTTAACCCTCTTAAGCATATCATAGTTAGGAAATAAATGTGGATTAGTTTGGTGGGGCTGCTAGCTGAGTTCTGGATGATAGAAGCGTTGATCAAAATAGGTGATGCTTTAGGCACCTGTTTAGGAATAGAGGAGGATTTCCTGAAGGGGCAAGTAGGAGATGTTGCTAACCTGCTTGTAGAGGTAGATTCTAACTTTGGAATCTACAAAGAATTCAAAATCCTTTCAGAATTTGGTAGATGGAAATAATGAATAGAGATGTTGAAGAATAAAACCCCAGGGAAATGCTTAATGAGAGAGGATATGATAATAGGAAATTTTCTACCTCCTACAAGGTGTAACAATTTACAAATTAGTAGTGAAGAGGTGAGTAACCTGGAGGACCACCAAGAGAAAAATAAGGATGGAAGTTTGGTGGAAGGGGCTATGATCCCAAGCATAGTATTGGGTGTTTAGGATAGAGGATATTCAGAGAACAAGCCAAAGGGGGCAATCCGAGCTGGTAAGACAGATTCAATGTCAAACCCCAATATAGAGTCCCAAATAGAAGCAAATGGAGATACAAGAATTAGAAATGATTCTATAGAGAACTCTGGCAGGATTGTAGTAAATGAAGAGACAAACGTAGATAGGATTGTGAGTAATGTTGCAGTAGAATCTCATGGTTTAGAGTCACCGAGCTTTGCAGAAATGTCTCTAAAAGAACTGAAGAGCCTAAAAAAGAATATTGAGACCCTCAATAAAGATATCTCTGACCAGCTAAATCTTCTTAGTGGGCAAGGAATCTTGGAGCCATTGAATAATGCAGATGTAGAAAGGGTTTCAGAAACAATAATGGGCTCTAAGGAGTAGGAGTCAGGACCTTCCAAGCTATAGGCAGTATGTGAATTTATAGGCATTTCTTCATCTACAAACATGAATTTAGAGGCTCTCAGAGAAGACAACTTCAAAATGATTTAGAGTGTTGTAAAATGAGGGAATAGATGAGATGAAGCAAGATGATTTCTAAGAGGAGGTAAATCCAGACAATATAGATGCAGAACTTGAAGAGGGGAAATGTCTAGGATTATGCATGTGTTGCCCCCAGAAAGACAAACCAGACTGTGGTAAAGCAGGAGGGAAAAGAAGAGGAAGAAAATCACTAGCTGAAGTCAGGCTGATAGATGGATATGTTGTAGATCAAACTAAAATAACAACCATGTTGAATGCAGGGAAGGGGAAGATCATTCCCAAGGAAACATGAAGCTACTTACATGGAATGTTAGGGGTTTAAATTCCCCTAACAAGAGGCACTTAATTAAGCACAAGATTAAAATGTGTCAGCTAGAGGTGGTTTTTATTCAAGAGACAAAATTGAACAAGGAAGAGATGGAAGGATTCAAGAGGTCTTTACGAGTCTGGGAATGCTGGGTAGTTCAAATAGTAGGGGTTGCAGGTGGTCTAGCTATATTGTGGAATCCTAACAGAGTAGCAATGGAATTAGTAGTAGAGCAAGAAAACTAGATGGCAGGCCTAGTGAAAAGCATAAACAATGATTTGAGATTTGGAGTGACTAATGTCTATGGTCCAGTACAAACTGATAAAAAAAGAGAGATTTGGAGGGAAATTGATGCATTCTTTAGCAATAATGATTTCCCAAACACTATTATAGGGGGAGACTTTAATGCGATATTGCACTTATCGGGAAAGAAAGGGGGCATTCAAAGTGAGTTACAAGCACAAAAAGACTTCGGTGATTGGGTCCATAAGAATAACCTTTTAGACATAAAGTGTGGAAATGGAATATTCACCTAGAATAATAGATGCAAAGGATTCAACAATATTGCAAAAAAACTAGATAATTTTTTCCTCAAATGGGATATGCTATCATTAAAAGGAGAGATGTCTATGAATATAATAGCTCAAGCAGGATCGGATCACTACCCGGTGATTCTAGATATTGGGGAGGAACAAAAACCTAGGCAAAACCCATTCAAGTTTGAAAATATGTGAATGAAGGATGAGGAATTTTATAATCTCATTGAAAAGTGGTGGCAGGAGGAAATCTTTGTGGGATCAAAGTTGTTTTGCTTTGTCTCCAAGATGAAAGCAATAAAGAAAAAATTATTAAAGTGGAACATAGATAAATTTAAAAATATTTTTACAAGGAAAAAGGAATTGGAAGATGAGATGAAATCGGTCTTAGAAGAAGTCATAAGTAGGGGGATGGACACCCAACTTTATGGACAAGAAAAATGTTGCTAGTAAAATATCATGAAGTACTATCCAAAGAAGAGATGTTCTGAAGGCAGAAATCAAGAGAAACTTGGTTGGATGCAGGGATAAAAACTCTAAATTCTTTCATACTAGTACTAAAATCAAAAGAGGTGCCAATAGGATCCTAAGGGTCATCAAATAGGATGGATCGACAGTGGATAATCCAGAAGAGGTAGAAAAAGAAGGTGTTAACTACTTTAGAGAAATTTTTAATAACTAGGAGGGCTCAAACTTAAGTGATCAAACAGAAATATTATCTTGCATACCACACAAAATATCTGAGAGACAAAACACCAATTTGATAGATAAATTCTCTGAAACTAAGATCCACTCAGCTTTGTTTCAACTTCACCTGGATAAAGCCCCTGGTCCAGATGGTTTTCCGGCAAGTTTTTATCAGAAATGTTGGCATATACTTGGCAAGGAGATGACAGTAGAACTAGAAGTAGCTAGAAATGGAGGCAGATTTTTAAAACAAGTGAACGACACCTTTTTGGTACTGATCCCTAAAAAAGAGAATGTAAGAAGATTTCAGGACTATAGGCCAATATCGTTATGCAATACCTTGTATAAGGTAATGGTAAAAGCATTGGCCAATAGGCTAAAGATAGTTTTACCTCAAATTATATCAGAAGAGCAATCAAGCTTCGTGCCTGGAAGATCAATTTTAGATGAAATTATTATAGATCAAGAAGCAATACACTCCATACAGTAAAAAAAATTCCCCAACATGTTAATCAAACTTGATATCAAGAAAGCTTATGATAAAGTGGATTGGAGATTCCTATGCAAATGTCTAGAAGCTTTCGGATTTTGTAAACAATGGATAGATTTGATGAATTACTACATAGCCACCCCAAGATACTTAGTGATAATCAACAGGACCCCAAAGGGCTACTTTGAAGCTTCCAGAGGCCTAAGACAAGGGGATTCGATCTCTCCTCTCCTATTTATAATAATGGTAGAGGATTTGGGAAGAAATTTACAAAAGGCTCAATCCATGGGGAATATTGACAGTATTAGTATTACTAGTGCGATCTCGAATGTGACTCATCAATAATTTGCAGATGATATTGTTCTTGTGGGGGTGGGATCAATATAACATGCCAAAAAATTTAAAACCATTCTAAATAAATATACCAAGGTCTCAGGTCAGAAGATCAGTATGGAAAAATCTAAAGTCTTTTTCTTTTACATTCAATCATGGATAGAAAGAGAAATCTTGAGAATCATGGGGTTCAACAAAGACAATTTACCTTGTAAATATTTAGGACTCCCTCTAGAAAGTGGGATTAGATCTTCGAAACTTTGGGATCCATTAAAGAAGAAGATTGGTAAGAAACTAACCTCTTGTAAAGGCAGATGGTTAACATGGGCTGGCAGGGTTGTCATGCTTAGAGCAGTACTGTCAACATTGCCTATTTATCTCATGTCCTGCCTGACCCTTCCTGTAGGAGCTACTGAGAAGATTAATAAGTAGATGAGAAAAAAAAATTGGCAAGGGTTGGTAGAGAAGAAAAAAATGGCTTTAATAGCTTGAGATTTAATCTACAAGCCTAAAGAATTTGGAGTTGATCTGAGAAAACAAGGGTGGCAAAATCGAGCTCTAGGGGCCAAATTAGTATGAAAATTGAATGAATAGCCAAATCTTAAATGGGCTAATATTCTATAGAGCAAATATTTGGTTGGTGATGAAGCATAGTCACTTTTCAGAACTAGCAACCCTCCTAGAGGATCCTAAGTGTGGAATTTCATTCTTTCTTGCAGAGATCCGATTATGAGAAGATTGATTTAGTATGTAGCAGATAGATCGAAGTCATTATTTTGGGATGACTCATGGGGGGTATATCCATCTATCAATTCGCTAATGAACACAAAAAGGTTAAAAATTAGGATAGGGGAGGTTTGGGGCTCTCTCTTGCATGACTTTGTAAGCTTTAAAAATGAGGATAAAGCTGGAGAATGGGAGTGGAAATCCTTTAACAATCTAAATGTCCCAGGGGAAGATGTTCTTCAACTTCAAGAGATTTTTCAGAGTAGGCGAATGACTTTTGGAGAAGCAAGAGACTGACTGAGATGGGATGGAGCTAATTTTGGTTCCTATTCGACAACAGAGGGTTGTAGGGATCTCACTAAATAACAAAACTGGAACAAAATAGAGGTCCCTTTGCATTTATGTTGGAATAAAGGATGCCTTCCCAAAGTTGGTATCTTTTCTTGGGCAATTCTTAAAGGTAGAGTTCTCACAGCAAAGTGGTTCCATAGAATGGGATTTAGTGGCCCATCAAGATGTGTCCTATGTGAACAGGAGGAAGAAACCATTAGCCATCTTTTCCTCCAAATTCCTTTCTCTCGCTAATGTTGGCAATGGTTGTGTGCTAAACTCGGATGGGCATCAGATCTACCACAAGATATCTTAAGCTTATTTAAGAGCAGACCAAAGTTAAACAGATCTGAGTTATTTAGTGGCCTGTGGATTGCTAGCCCATCAATTCTAGTTTGGGAAATATGGAAGGAAAGGAATAGGAGAATTTTTAAGGAATAAAAGATGAAGATCTAGAATTATTAACCAATAAAATTGAAATGGCCATTGTAGAGGTAGTTAACAGCGGGAATGAGCAAAGATCTCACAAGCATTCTACATTCACTCACTGGGATGGCAAATCTCAGGGGAGATGGAGTGGTCTTAGAATTCCCCAATTTTGCGGGAAGTGGGTGGAGGAAATAAAACAAGCCAGAATGGACTGCAAATGGGAACCGCCAAGAGAGGGGTGGCATAAATTAAATTTTGAAGGAGCAGCTAGAGAAAATCTAGGCATTTCAGGAGCTGGGTGTGGTATTTCCAAGTGGGATGGCAGGATCATAGGAAAAATTGCAAAACCATTGGAATAGGGCACTAACAATCAAGCAAAATTTCAAGCCTTGGTGATTGGTCTTCAAAAGTGTATATCTCTAGGTATCCAAAATCTAGAGATTTGGGGGGATTCCGCTATAGTGATTAATGCCTTGAGAAGAAAGGATACTCTTAATTAGAGATTGAATGCAATGTTAGAAAGGGCTCTAAGTATTATTAGTTCTTTTGAAGAAATGGTATTCAACCACATTTATAGGGAAGGTAATCTTCTTGCACATGATCTAGCTAATAAGGCAGCAGATGGTATTTGGATAGATTTTGAGGATACAGAATAACCAAAAATTAGAAAATATGGTGTGCTTCATGCCTATGTAATAAAAAATTCATTATCTTGGAGGTTTGTGGGACCTAAATCTTTTCTTCGGCGAGAGATTGGTTTTGAAATTTCAAATTTTAAACTCTAAGCAGTGGGCCCAAGTTTAGTTGTGATGGTAGGACACATTAGCACCAGCAAGAGTATGTCAATTTTCTTGAAAGAGTTATGATGTGGATGGGTCGAGTCATCCTTGTCAGGGTGAGTAATTATGCTCGGGTCAGTATACGGCTTAAGAATCATCAAGAGGAAAATTTCCCTCATGCGAAATGAGTTGATTGATAGATAAGATGATGAAAGTACCTCCTTGTCACCCTCCTCGCCGATTTTTTATGTTGACCACATGAGAGGATCAGAATGTAGAGATCGCAAAGGATTTGTTTTGAGTTTCTCCAAGCATTCATTTAATGGGAAGAAAATCTTGCTCAAGAAGCTTCAGTTTGCCTATTAAACTGAAATAAGATCTAACTGCTTTTCATTATTCATTTCTTCCTTGTGTTTAGCAGAGAAAATTAGAGAGCTGTAATGGAGTCCAATATTAGATTGGTCGTGGCTAAGAGGCAAATGGTCTTCCCGGGCCCAATCACGAACAAGCAGCTGCAACAAGTGACCAAAATATCATATCCTCTTTTGTTGGATGTAATATGTGATATTTTGGGGGTCCAGTTTCTAATTGTTGATCACAGATTCAAAGTTAACTCTGATATCCCGACGCATTTTTTGACTACACTCCTGAATTTGGGGGAATTCAAGGAGGTTGCGCAAGAATTTTGTGTGAGGGTATTCAAGCCAGGTTTCTTGGGTGATATTGATAGAGTCCTCCGTGAGATAGACCATAATCTCACTATTACTCCATCTTCTTATTTTGGGATTGTGAGTAGGAATGGGATTCCAGTGTCGAGGTTTCCAATATTATTCATTTGGGATCATGCGAGTTGGGAGGTAGGCAAACCAGTTAAACATCATTGTGTGGATTTTCTCAAAAAGGTTATGGGCTTCTCAGATGACGGAGTGCTTATTTCCCCAATGGGGGATGATATCGATGTTAATCTTCCTTGGGTTTGAGAGTTCAAACATTTAATGAGTAGGTGGGATGAGGATGACCCATTCTTCTTGAGTGGGAGTAGCAGCAGCAATGAAGCGCAAGATGAAGGTCTGACAGCAGGCATTGATGTCTCCCTCATGCAGAACTGAGGTTAATCCCTATGAAGTTTTGTAGCTATCTATCATGGTTTTTATAAAGGCATATACATCGTTAAGTAATTGTATATGATGTATGGTCGGGCTTGGGTAATATCTTCTCTCTGGTTTTGGTAGTATCAAAGATAGTTGATGTATATGGTGAAAAGTGGATAGTGAAAAACAACAATATTGAAAGACTAACAAGGATCCAACCACAAAAAACCCTAGCCTAACAATGAAATCAGTCCACCATACACAAATAAAGATACCTAAGACCATGTAAATCAATAAAATAAACCAAATATATCATTCACATGTCTAGTAGAGTTTCAATCTTCATCTCTTCCTATCTCCATTGATCGTGTTTGATATATTTGCTCTCATATTTTATGTGTGCACAAGAGCTCAACAAAGAACGAAAATGTGGCTAATATCTTGATCACAAGAAGGCTTAAGTTTGTCATTCATTAGGGTTGATAATGAAGAAGAGTATCCTCTCATATAGAAGACACTTTAGAAAATGGAGGGAGATTAAGAGGTGTAAAGATAAATAGTTGGCTAGGAATAAAGGGTGGGTAGAGGAAATAATTAAATGATAAAGGGGGTAGGTAAGAGAAGAATTAAGAGATGAATGACATGTGGCATGGGTAGAAAAAGCTAATGAATTAATTAAATAAATAAAGATTTATTTAATTAATAGAGGAACTGGGATCAATTAAATTGAAAAAAAAAAATTAGAAAAAAGGACAATTTAAATAAATAAAAGTATTTATTTAAATGAGGAAAGGCTTAGAAGAGGATTAATGAATTAATTAAATAAATAAGAATTTATTTAATTAATAGAGGACTTAGGATAAAATAATTAAATAAATAAAAATGTTTATTTAATTAGATAGGACAATTTTAGGTTTCTATAGTTGATATACTAGGTAATGTAATACAACCCTATTTTGACATATGGGGATACTCATAGTTTAGGTGTCTAATCTAGGACGATATAGGCTTTTGTCTGCTCCTTATGTCTCTTTCTGAGAAGATCCGGCTATGGATTATTTTGTAAGATGTAAAAATCCGGCTCATATTAATACAATTTTGACTATAAGCCCTTTACCAAGCACAAAAATATATATATTTTTAGTTTAAAATTGTTATGAAATTCTCTTTAAAAACTTAAAATAAATAATAAACAATGTACATTTATTTTAAATTTTTAAAATATTAAATATTTTACATTTTTTCAATACATTTTTTTTTGGCTCATCTTTACAATATTGAATTGTCTTACTATTTTATTTTTAATAAATAATAATTTGGATTATCGTCTTCATAACATAAACTTGACAAAATTTAATTTTAAAAAATAGTTTTGAATTAATTATATTCTGAAATAAAATTATTTTATTATATTAGTTGTTGTCATTTTAGAATAGTGTATATTTATGTTATATTTAATATTATTAGAAAATTTTAAAACAATTATGATTTTTTTAAATAATATCAAAAATTTAAATAGTTCAAAAATTATTTTGCAACAAAAATTTATTAGAAAGTTTATAAAATTATTTTATTACAACATTACCATCTTTTATGAACTGAATTGCAATCCTTAATCTAATGTATATAGTAAATAATATTTACCAGAATTAAATAATATGTACCATCTTTTAATTGCAGTTAGGGTCAAGATTAAGGTTAGCTTAATAAGATATTTACTAAAATTAAATAATATGTACCATTTTTTAATTGTAGGGTTAAGATTGAGGTTAGCTTAAGATTGGAGATAAGAGTTGGTTAAAATTAAGGCTTCCTTTCTAAGATAAAGCTTAGGTTAGGGTAAGGGTTAGTATTAGGGTTCAATTAGGGGTTAGAGTTTGTGTAATTTAAATTTAATTTAATTATTACAATAAAAATATTATAAAAAAAAAATTAGTCAAAAACTATTGTACAAATGTCTAGACATTATATTGTTTAAAACAAATATTAAACAATCTACAACTATTTTTAATTTTTAAATTATAAAATATTTTATGTATTCATCTTTACAATATTTGAATTGTCTTACTATTTTATTTTTTATGAATGATAATTTAGATTATCTTCTTAGTATAAACTTGACAAGATTTAGTTTTAAAAAATTAACATTAATAGTAGTTGTAAATCTATTGTAAGAAAATTTGTCTCTGATTTTTAATTTTGATTTAATTATATTTTGTAAGATATTTTTCATTCTATTATATTATTTGTTGTCCTTTTAGAAAACTTTATATTTAAATTTAAATTAATTATTATAATAAAATATAAAAATAATACTTTTTAGTTTAAAATTTTATGTCTTAATTTTTTTTTGTTTAAAATATATAATAAACAACATACAAATATTTTAAATTTTGAAAACATATAATATTTTACTCTTTTTTTTAATACAATTATTTTATGTTCATCTTTACAATATTTGAAATGTCTTACTATTGTATTTTTAATAAATAATAATTAAGATCATTATCTCCTTGATATAAACTTGACAAATATAGTTTAAAAAAATATTAATAATAGTTGTAATTCTATTGTAAGTTAACATATTTGGAGAGATAATTGAGGTGTGTAAGAAGAGGTGTATTAAGCTAGGTGGTTATAATATAAACTTCTCAACTCTTATCCCTAAGCTAAATAACTCATACCCAAAGGAGCTTCTCACCATATTACTAAGGATAATTGTAGGATGTAGGGGACCTTCATCCATGCCTTCCAATCTCATTTCCATGTAAGATGACATCATGACTGAATTGATTCAAAATTTAATGTTTTTGATGCATGGAAAAGAGGACAAGCCAAAGACAATGTTCAAATGTTAGTATGTTAGTTTCCAACCATAAAACCCAAAACAAATGAACTAAAAACCATTCCAATACATACCAAAGGAGATTAAGGGCATAAATGAAGCATGAAAAAAATAAAAGAAAGGAGAAAAGACTCTCTAAGATGCTTTCATGATGACTTTGTTGCTCCTCCCTTGTTTCTCTCCTCTCTAGGATCCAAATGAGTGTAGCTCTCAGTTCTTAGTGTATACACCTAAAAATGGTCTGAAAATAACTAATTAAATATTTAATTATTTAATTAATCCCCCTTTCTAATTTATTTGAATTCACTAGCAATTTGATTAATTCTCCATTCATCTACTTATCAATAAATCTAAGGATTTATTCATTAAGTTCATTTAAATAGTCCCCTTTGATTAATCTCCCCCATTAAATTCATTTCTTCTAATCCCCTAATTAATTAAAACAAATCAATTTATGAGTTGTTGAAAGTTAATTAGCCTTTTCCTATTATTTGAATTTTTAAATTCAAATTCTCAACATGCCTCCTAACTTCTAACCATCCTAACCTCCTATGGGTTGGATATTCTCCCCTTGAGACATATGGCTCTTTTGCCACATGTTTCCTCCCTTAGACACTTGCCCTCTTGTGAGCAAGTGTCCCTCCCTCCAACCTCTTCTCCAACCTCCTCTAGTTTCACCCTTGATATCTTCAGACTCAATCTTGACCGTTGATTCATTCCACCTCACCCTTGGCCTTGGAAATCCTATAAATATCCCCCATTTTGGAGCACAAAGTATCCCATCTCATTTTCATCTTATACATTGTTATTATAGGCATATCCATTCTAGCATATCATTTAAGCATTGTTATTATAGGCAATTGCATCTTGGATCTAGTTTAATTTGATCATTTCCTAGCATAATTGTTGAATCATGTAGCTTAATCAATCTCTATTCTAGCTTAATTGAATCATCATCATAGTTTAATAATGCATATCATTATATTAATTATCCTCTTGGATCAATCTAGCATAATAGATCTCATCTAGCTTGCATATCATATCATTTTAAATCCTTCATCTAGGTGTAGTCAAGTCACTGGGATTTCTTATCCAAATCTGAGAGAAAATCCATACTCACATCTTTCAGGAGCCGATAGGTCGCTTTGTCATGGTTTATCTTTCATTTTCTTTTAATTTGATAACCATGCTTGTAATGATCTATTGAGTGTTTGTGTTGCAGCTGCAGGTACCCTACTTCACACACACAACATTTTGGCACCCACCATGGGGCCTAGGCCCCTTGATCTTTAACAAGTTTTCTTGCAGGAAATCTTATTGACAGGTTGATTAGCTCTTTCAGCGCACAGATTATCTCTCTTGGGTTCTAGATTCACATTCTTGGCCTCTTTTGTAGCATTTTGGCACCTCAAATGGTGTTTTTGGGAGATTCCTCAACTCTGTTTTTATGTTTTTCTGTACTTTAGTGCTTTCAATTTGTACTTTAGCATTTTTGGTATGTCTTGTAGCGCTTCTGGTCTATCTTGCAGTGCTTTTGGTTTATTTTACAGTGCTTTTAGTTTGTTTTGCAGCACTTCTGGTCAATCTACAGTGCTTCTGGTCAATTCTGCAGCGTTTCTAGTGTTCAAAACAGCGTTTTGGGTCAATTTGGCAGCGTTCTTGGCACATATAATGGCGTTCTTGGTCAATTTGATGGCATTTTCAGTCTTTCATTGATTTTTCTAATGTTGTATTTTGCATTTCTCATTTTTGCTTCTGGACTGTCATTTTCTCGAACCTAAGTTACAGTTTGTTGGTTTTGCAGGTACTTATTTCGCTATGAAAGATCATAGGCATAAACCATTTCATCGTCAAAGAATGAAATATAAACTACTAACTTTGTTTTCAACCACATGATTTTGCACTTATATTTGTTAAATTAGGCACATAGACTAATTATAATGGAAATGAACAAACATGTCTTATGTGTTTTGATGATAAGAAAGTATGCTCTCACCTTTCTTAGGTGATCAGAAAGATAGACTCATCTTTTTCTTTCAATAGTGCATATCTTTAGCGAGTCTTCCCTCTTGAGGAGCCTATAAGGCCAAAGCCATTAAGGCAGGTGAGAGGGGAATGACCCAAGTGGGAACGGCTAACGCCAAGTACTCCAACCCACTATAAAATAAACGTGATTTGATGAAAATCAAGTCAATGATAGTGCTCAGGAATAGCTCTCCTTCATACCTTCAGGTATATCAAACCTTGGTTTTCAAATCTAGGAGACCTCTTAATTGATTTTATACCCCGACGCGCTGAACGGATCCCTTACTAGTTCCAATTAAAATTAGAAGCTACCTGGTTTACCTCTGAACATTATTAAATTCTTAGTGCATGGTGGGGGAAGAATCTCTCCTTAAGACACTCACCATATGTCCCTCTTGAGCATATGTGTGAACTCCCCTTTTGAGACCTTATTTCTAGGCTCATAATGGAACTCCACTAGCTCTCGCAAAGGCAAAAACATGGGCACCCTTTAGGGGGTGACAAGGTTGTGTGAGCTGACAGGGTACCAAGTGTGGGCTAAAAACTAATAATGAATCCAATCTCCTTAGGATAGACTGAATTATGTGTTTTCAATTGTTCAAAACCCATAAAAACTTGGGCTTTCTTTAAAGCTTCTTGAACATACACTTTATGTGTCCTTTGGGACAAAAATACAATCTGAATTCTGTGTTTGTAAGTCAAGTCATGATATCATCCATTTAAATACAACAAAATTGCAAACTCAAACTCCAAATTGTCAAATTTACAAGTTTCACAACAGATTAGCTCTTTTGGTCCAAATGGTCGCACTTTCAATCCAAATAGTAGCTCTTTTGGTCCAAACAATCGCATTTTCAGTCCAAAAAGTAGCTCTTATGGTCCAAACAATTGCACTTTTGGTCCAAACAGTAGCTCTTATGGTCCAAATAGTCGCACTTTCAGTCCAAACAGGAGCTCTTTTGGTAAAAAATAGTAGCTCTTACGGTCCAAATAGTCACACTTTCAGTCCAAACATTAGCTCTTTTGGTTCAAACAGTCGCACTTTCAGTCTAAACAGTACCTCTTTCAGTCCAAATAGTCACACTTTCGGTCCAAACAGTCACTCTCATGGTCCAAATGTTAGCTCTCTTGGTATGAATGTTAGCTTTCTCATATTTCAACATTAACTCTCCAAGGCTAAGCTTGCTAGGTATAAACATCAATTTTCTCATTCAACACATTAACTCTTGGGGTCAAAATAACCATTGTCTAAATTCTAACATCACTAGTTTAAGCTTCAAAGTTCTTGGTCTAAACGTGGGCACTCTTGGTCTAAACGTCAGCTCTCTTGGTCTAAACGTCAGCTCTTCTGGTCTAAACATCATCTCTCTTGGTCTAAATGTCAGCTCTCTTGGTCTAAACGTCAACTTTTATGGTCTAAACGTCAGCTCTCCTAGTCTAAATGTCAGCTCTTCTGGTCTAAACATCAACTCTCTTGGCCTAAATGTCATCTCTCTTGGTCTAAATGTCAACTCTCTTGGTCTAAATGTCATCTCTTCTAGTCTAAACATCAGCTCTCTTGGTCTAAATGTCAGCTCTTCTGGTCTAAATGTCAACTCTTTTGGTCTAAACAATGGCTCTATTGGGTTGAATGTCAAATTGCTCATGTTTCAACACTAGATCTCCTAGTTTGCACTTTTTAGGTCTAAATTTTAGTTATTTGAGTTTGAAAATCAAAAAGTTAGGTCAAAACAATAATCTCCTAAGTTCAAACACCCAATCTGTTGAGTTTAAACATCATTGTTTTGAACTTTAGAGTCACTGCACTTTAGAATAGTGTTTTTGGTATGTTCCTCAGTGTTCCTGGTCATTTTGACAGCGTTTCTAGTCAGTATAGCAGCATTCTCGGTCAGTTTGTTAGCATTTCTAGTCAATTTGTCAGTGTTTTTGGTCCATATAGCAGTGTTTATGGTCAGTATAGCAGCATTTCTAGTTAGTTTGACAATGTTTCTAGTCAGTATAGCAACGTTCTCAGTCAGTTTGTCAGCGTTTCTGGTCAGTTTGTCAGCATTTTTGGTCCATATAGCAATGTTTCTAGTTAGTATAGCAACGTTTCTAGTCATTTTGTTAGCGTTTCTGGTAAACTGCACCAAAATCAAAAAACAAAAACAACCCATTTCTCAGACAGTCAAACATAGAGATTAGGTCATCTTCTTGGGTCACTCAGTCAGGTTATCTTTTGCTAAAATAGATTCAAAGCAAGACACACCAAGGTTCTCAAATATTCATCTCCAACAAGTTTAAGATCTAACATCTCAAAGTGCAACATCACAACCTCTTTGATAAACCGATCACTCAAAACATAGTTTCTCATCAGGATCTATCATCCTCTATCACAAAACTTCAACGTTTGATCAGGATAACCTTGTCCCACATCATGGGATATATCATTCCTATTGGACTTCATTTTATCAAAATCATCATCATTGCACTCCAAACTAAGATCGAAAAACTTATAAATCTACAAATACTTGAATTATCTTTTCGTGTCATATCACTCTATCATATCTATGTTGATAGTTGGTCACTTATCGAAACACCTTTTAGACAATCTAATTCCTGCACAACATTCAACACATGTGTATGCTCATTTTAACTAGAGGGCAGAGGTGCAAGATCGAAGAAACATAAATAGAAACATTTGAAATAGCTGAAGATCAAACATGCAATACCAAAGAAAAATACAAGAAGAAGACATAACAGGTCAACATATCAGAGAAATCAAACAAGTCCAAAATCAAAATCCAACTATGTCAAAACCTCACAGAGATTCAAATGCATCTCCAAAGAAAAGTGGCTCTTTTATGCAACTCTTAAAAAGATCCCTAAAGGATTTTGTTGAGGAAGATCAAAATCACACACCTATGTCTAGCAATGGCTCATCCCCCATAAGCAAATTGACTCTCCAAAGCCATCTATTCCTACACCTCTTAAAAACTTGCAAGAACCTTCCATAGCATCCTCACCAAACAATACACCCAAGAATGAAGTTCCCCAAGAGATATCCATAATGGTCATCAAACCTATTTCAGAGGATTCTATTCAAAGCCCATCTCCTTCATATCTAAGCATTGATTCCTTGCAACATCCCTATAATGCTCCCTTGCAAATTGAAGTCCTCATTCATAGAATGCTCGTTAAACGTGTCCTAATAGATGGGGGAGATGGCCTAAACATTTTCTCATTGAGTCTTGTTTTTGCTCTAGGTTATTCTGAAGATGTTGTTGATCCTCGGAAAAAGATCACATTCAAAGCATATGATGAAGAAGAGTGTTCCTCTAAAGGAATTATGATATAACCCATCAGAGTGGGACCTTTGCAAAAAGTTACATTATGCCAAGTCCTAGACTTGGATTTATCATACAACATACTCTTGGGAAGACCATGGATACATGACATATAGGCTATTCCATCAACATATCATCAGTGCCTGAAGTTTCCATACAATGGGCAAGAAATCATGATCTCAGTAGACTCAAATCCATTATAGTGTTGTAGTAATCTGAAACTAAATCGAGAGGTTATTGTTCCACATAATAGAGAGACATCATCTTCAAGCACACAATCCAAAGAAAAATCATTTGCCTCAATTTTGTTAAGTATAGAAAAACAAATACAGCTAAGAGATCAAGGGAACGAAGAATATTCACTGTCATAGTTACCACTTTCTCCTAAATCCTATGGAGAACCATCAAACTCTCAACAACAAAAAATTGTGAAACATCTTCCAATATTTGATGAGGCATTTGTTAGTGGTGGGGCCTTATCAGAGGAAACAAAATACAAAGATGTGCTACAAGGGATATACAAGGATGAAGAAGTCTAATGAAAGATCAATAATGTCATAATACCTACAAAAAAATATGGAAAAGGATTTAACATTCTTCAAAAAATGGAATACACTAGAATAGGTCCTGTGGGAAAAAGAAAAGAAGGCATCTCAGAACCTATACAACCTCATACTCAGTAGTCTATAGACAAATCAAGCTTAGGGTATGGACGAGTTACTCTACAAGAGGACACATCTTCTAAGAAACAAAAGGATGATCATGATAACAGACAAGAGAATCTTGCAATTGAAAGGGAAGAAGAAGATGTAGATGTCGATATAGTTCATGTGTATGCAGGGCAAACATTAGGAACTAGCCCACTTGAAATAGGATCACATTCGGTTGACTTGGACTTAATCAAGGACGATCGAGAGATACTTACAAGAGGTCATTCTGACAAGAGTATCGTTCTAGACATTGAAGTACATATCAAAAACTTTGACATCTCTATCATGACCCTAAATACCCTCAAAACATCTCAACCTGAGGACCCCTTACCTCTAATCCACCCTAAACTTATGGACTAGGAAAATGAAAGACATACTACCATTGATACTTTTCCTAATGACCATGCCATATCCTTATCTCTTGATACAATCAAACCCATAACAACTTTCACCAGGAATTTTGCCAGCACATCTTCCAATCAAGTGTGTGCCAAATCTCCTAGTCACAAAAGTGAAAATCAAGAAAATGATATAAGGTCTAATGTTGAAGACCATTTATTGGCAACATTAGACTGAGAAAAAGTAAAAAGAAAGGATGCATCTAATGGTGAAAACCTCCTCGAGGCACCAAAAGGGGAGAGATTTGACACCTTACCTGAATTTTATCAAGAACTAGCAAGGCAAATCAAAAGATGGTCATATGCAGACATTCCAGGGTTGGATCTAGATCTTATAATACATCACCCAGATATTAGTCTAGGAGAAGGGATAAATAATGGAACACAACATGGATCGGGAGAAAGCATACTATTCATCACACCACAAGGTCATACAATTCCAAAAGTGTACAAATTAAGCTTCCCGTGCACCAACAATATATCAGAATATGAAGCTTTGGTCATAGGAATCAAAATGGCCATAGAATGGAACATTATAGAACTTCAGGTCTTTGGAGACTCTCAGCTCACCATCAATCAAATCAATGACTATTATCAAACAAAGGATGAAAATCTAATGCCTTATAAGAAGATGGTTGATGATGTCAAGAAATACTTTGTCGAAATAACTTTTCAGCAGATTTTGAGGAATGACAACAAAGTAGTAGATGTCATGGCAACACTTTCTTCTCTTCTTTGGACATAGGAAAATCAAGAGCATTACAAATTCCTAGTGGAAGAGTTGTTTTACCCTGC
The DNA here is from genome assembly GCF_030272615.1 of Cryptomeria japonica. Taxonomy (NCBI): domain Eukaryota; kingdom Viridiplantae; phylum Streptophyta; class Pinopsida; order Cupressales; family Cupressaceae; genus Cryptomeria; species Cryptomeria japonica. The sequence continues at coordinate 155,364,611 of NC_081413.1, forward strand.
ACATGATTGTCCCGATTCCCAAATTATTTGTCACCTTGTTGGATCCTATGGCCAAATTTATACATACCCGAATGATAACACCCTCCCTTCGGAGTTGTCAAAAAAACCAAAAGAGAAATTTCATTTGCCAATCCTCCCATTATACTCTTGTCATGGATACCCTTTTTAAACGAGGTCTGGACAGTACTCTTTTAAGATGTCTTGGGCAAGAAGAATCTGAGAAGGCCTTAAATGAAGTCCATAACAATATTTGTGGCACTCATTCAAGTGGTCTTACCCTTTCAAAAAAACTCATACGCTTGGGCTATTATTGGCCAATTATGGAACAAGATTCTTTTCAAATAGCTAAAACATGCAAATAATGTCAGATCCATGGAAATTTAATTCATGCACCAGCACAAGAACTTCATGCTTTGGCAACATCTTGGCCTTCCTGCCAATGGGGTCTTGATCTAGTAGGAAAGATAAATCCTTCTTCATCCAATGGTCACAAATTCATCCTTGTAGCTACAGAATATTTTACAAAATGGATTGAGGTAGTACCTCTCATCAATATCATAGGAAAATAAATTGTTGCATTTATCTTGAACTACATCATCTTTCGCTATAGAATACCCATGACCATTATCACTGATAATGGGTGACCGTTCAAGAATCAGGATGTACAAGAGCTATGTGAGAAATTCAAGATCCAGCACAAATTTTCCACAACCTACTATCCACAAGGGAATGGGCAAGCAGAAGCATCAAATAAAACTAATTTGAAAATCCTCAAAAAGACAGTGAATGATGCTAGCAAAGATTGGCATATTCAATTGAACCCTGCTTTATGGGCCTACCATACTAGTATCTACACACCAACAAGTGCCACACCTTTCTCTCTTGTCTATGGATCAAAATCAATACTACCAATAGAAGTAGAGATGCCCTCTCTATGAGTATCATTAAAAGGCCTTATCCCAGATGAAGAACAACGAGTATCTAGATTGCAAGAGTTAGAATTGATCCATGAACGAAGACAAAATGCCTTTGATCATTTAAAGGTATATCATCAAAGAATGTGTCGAAGTTATAATCACAAGGTCAAACCAGGAGTCTTTCAAGATGGGTAACTAGTACTAAAGGAAAATCCACGAAACCAGTCAGATCGAGAAAAGAAAGAAGTTTGAACCAAACTAGTTAGGTCTGTTTGTGGTCACAACAGTATTTAGGTCAGGAGCATATCAGCTATAAACACAGGATGGGGATCAGCTCGAGGAACCCATCAATAGCATGCATCTAAAGAATTTTTATGTTTGAAAAAGCCAAAAATCCAAAAAATAATGAAAAAGAAGAAATCCAAAAACAATGAAAACCCAGAAAATCGAAAAAAAGTAAAAAAGCACAAAATGCAAAAATAGAGAAAACAGTGAAAAAAAAATTAAAAAAATAAATATGAGAAAAAGTGCAATAAAAATAGATGGTGAAAACCTAGCAAACAGACGCTATCTGTCAGCTAGCTCTTCAATCTATTGGTTCATGCATCCTTCTACTTGCATTCATTTCCATCAGCATTGTTCATATCCATAATAAAGCCTTTGTACATAGGCAGGTATCACAGGTGATTTCTCGCCATGGTTTGGATCATTAGGTATATCATAATGAATTTGTTTCTAGGCTTGGGCAGAATCTTGCACCTAGTTGGGGGAAAAAGTTTCGATCGTTTTGAGCTTAATCAAACAGGTAGAACAATAGTTAGGCAACATTTGTCAAGCAAAAAACTAAGACATGTCCAACATTGAACATAAGATCAAATTTTCAACCATCAACTATCAAATATCAGTCTAAACATGACAAACACATATCAATGGATGATATCTTTTGACTAATGATTTTAACATAATGTTTCAACTTATCTATCTTGATTTTCACTATCATGATTTCTGAGTGACTCCAGGATGTCTCTGGCTAGAGGAACAGGGAAAGAACATGATATTTTCTTGTCTACTTTCTGTAAATTAATCATTAATATGTGTAAATTTGTCTTAGGACATGATCATCGAAGTATCATCGAAGACATTTCGGATTGGCATATAGAAATGGTTAATACTGCCTGTATTACACAAGAAACACTCAGGTCATCTTGGGTCAATTATACCTTGATGCTTGTGCTAACATGCAATATCAAAATCCAGGTAAGTAGTGCTCAGGTCATCATGGTTCAATTATACCATCGATGTTTTTACTCACTTCCCACATTTTAAAAAGCTCAATGATGACACAACGCAATAACCCAGTGACTAGTCCAATCGCAGCATTGCATTTCATTTGCATTTGCATTTGCATTTATCTTGCATTTCATTCTTGCATAGGATAACAAAATCTCATCTTATCCAAGGCCAAATCTATCGTAGGAATCATCAATGTATCATCATAGGTGTATACACAATCAGAACGATGACTCATCTCTCTCCAAATATTATCGACCCAGCACAAATCTTATGCTAGCCCCTCAAATGAACCCACATCAGCATATATGAATCTTCCTGCAACATGATATCAAAAAACTGCCAGATCTTTTTCCAATCAATCTTATCAATTCTATCAATCGATCTCATCTGATCTATTCTATCATATCTTATACGAGATGTACCTTTCCTAGAACTAGACATTTTGATCAAGTCTTATATAGGATATATCGTTCCTGAAACTAGACACTTTGATCATCTTTGTCTTTACAAGAGGTGTCATTCGTGAAACCAGAATAAATCTCGATCTTATCAATCTAATCAATTTTATCAATTCAATCAAACTCTATCAATCATCACATCAAGAACCACATCAAAGTGATTGAAGAACTCGCACTTTCATCAACCACAGTTCCAGGAATCATCCAATAATCTATTAGGAAATCAATTTCGCAAAGATCCAAAAACTCCAAAGGTCAATTATCTCAATTGATCTCTCGAGGGGATATCAATGTATCACAATTTAGCAATCAATGGCTGGGGCATCCTATCGAACCAATATCACATCACCATCATAAAAAATGAGATTATTCTTTGAATCAATGCGTCATCACACCTCACTTCAAAGAGGGGAAAAATGTATACACCTAAAAATGGTTTGAAGATAACTAATTAAATAATCAATTATTTAATTAATCCCCCTTTCCAATTTAATTGAATTCACTAGCAATTTGATTAATTCTCCATTCATCTACTTATCAATAAATCTAAGGATTTATTCATTAAGTTCATTTAAATAGTCCCCTTTGATTAATTAATCGAAATTGATTAATCCCCCCCCATTAAATTCATTTCTTCTAATCCACTAATTATTTAAAATAAATCAATTTATGAGTTGTTGAAAGTTAATTAGCCTTTTCTTATTATTTGAATTTTTAAATTCAAATTCCCCACATGCCTCCTAACCTCCTTATCCTAACCTCCTATGGGTAGGATATTCTCCCCTTGAGACATATGGAAGTTTTGCCACACGATTCCTCCTTTAGACACTTTCCCTCTTGTGAGCAAGATTCCTTGGCACTTGTCACCACAGATATGACAAGTGTCCCTCCCTCCAACCTCTTCTCCAACCTCCTCCAATTTCACCCTTGATATCTTCATACTCAATCTTGACCGTTGATTCATGCCACCTCACCCTTGGCCTTGGAAATCCTATAAATATCCCCCATTTTGGAGCACAAAGGATCCCATCTCATTTTCATCTTATGCATTGTTATTATAGGCATATCCATTCGAGCATATCATTTAAGTATTGTTAGTATAGGCAATTGCATCTTAGATCTAGTTTAATTTGATTATTTTCTAGCATAATTGTTAAATCATGTAGCTTAATCAATCTCTATTTTAGCTTAACTGAATCATCATCATAGCTTAATCATGCATATCATTAGCTTAATTAGCCTCTTGGATTAATATAGCATAATCAATCTCATCTAGCTTGCATATCATATCATTTTAAATCCTCTGTCTAGGTGTAGTCAAGTCACTGGGATTGCTTATCCAAACCTGAGAGAAAATCCATACTCACATCTCTTAGGAGGTGATAGGTCGCTTTGTCATGGTTTATCTTTCATTTGATTTTAATTTGCTAACCATGCTTGTAATGATCTATTGAGTGTTTGTGTTGCAGTTGCAGGTACCCTACTTCACACACATGACACTTAGCACTAACCATGGATGCCAAATGGAGATTCAAGATGATTAAAAAGGAAACACAAATGCTTATGCAAATCCAAAGAGTAATTCTATGATAAAGCTCAAGTATTCATGCTAATTCTAATACAGTAACAATGCTCTAATGCTTCCTCCATTGTTTGAGGAGAAGGGTTCTATTTATAGGCAAAATAGAAGATTGGATGGTCAAGATTGGTCCAATTTGTGGAGGGCCAAGATTGCATGATTCATGATCCATGTGATGGTTTTCAAACCAATCCCATGATGACAAGTGTCAAAATGAGATGGCTTGAGAGGAGAGGGAAGGAGCATTTAATGTGTGAGAAAACATGAGGGTAACCTCATGTGGGTTGGGTTATTGGATAAAGCTATTATCCAAGGGTAAGGTTATTATCCAATGGTTAAAGGATTGTGCAAATTTTACCCATGGTTAAGCCTTGACTAAAGGGTCAAGACCCATGTGGGTTAGTGTGTTGAAGAAGGGAAGCATTTATGACTTTGTAAGAGTCTTAAATGGTTGAGATGATGGGTTGCGGGTTAATTTTGGTTTAGGATTGTGCAAATGGTTAGAAGAGGGATTAGGCTAATTTGGAAGGGCTTAGAAGAATCTGAAAGCGGATTAGTGAGAAAGTGGGTTTGGCAAGTGGGTGAGGATAAATAGGCCTTTTAATTAAATATTTTATTTAATTAAAATAGGGAGTACAACTTGCATTTGTAGGAGAATGCAAGTGGATGGCATTTTTAAATAAATAATGATTTATTTAAATAGGGATTTGGTTAGGGTTTTTAAATAAATGTTTAATTTATGTAAATAAGAGGAAGGGGAAATTAAATTAATTTATTAATTTATTTAAATAGGATAGAAGAAATAAGCTAAGGTGAATTAATTAAATGTAAATTTAATTAATAGAGGAATATTAGTGCTTTAAATAAATATTAAATATTCATTTAATTCGTGGACAGATTTATGTGTCTACATTTGCCCCACTTTGACATGGTGTCGTTTATTGCATTGCTTCAAATAAAAACTGATAGACATGAGAAAATTCCCTAGGGATATTAGTTTGTGGGTTGGTATGCCCCCTCGAGAGATGGGCCAAAAATTTCAAAAAATCGGGCGCTCTCGAAAAATAGAACGAAGTGTGGGGATGATAGATAAGAAGAAATTGTATTAAATGGGCAAAGAAATGAGGAAAACGAGGTTAAAATGGAGAAACAATGAGGCATGGAAGTTCCTGGGGTCCACAGCGGTGAGCGGGGCGAAGCAAGGGTAGGGGTAGGCAAGGTACATTAGGGTGAGGGGGTGTGAAATTGGGCTTATTTGCACACTCCTCCCTAGCGATCTAGAGCTCTGATAGTGACCCGTTTGGAGCATATTGGGAAAGAGAAGATGGTGTTTTTTATCGCAGATCACCGCTTTAAGCGCATCCGGAGGTACCAACGACCAGCCGACTATGGACCCCCGGTAAGTCCAGTTCTAAGTTTTGTCTTTTGAGCTCATTTATTGCATGTTTTAGCTAGGGAAAAAATTTGGACAACAAAGGCACTAAAACCCTATTTTAGTGCTTTTATCAAATTTTCTAGCGCTATTGTGTTGTTGTAGCGCTTTTGTTAAGTATTTTTGGCGCTATCGTTAAGGTAGTGCTCCTGTCCAGTACTTTTTGCACTTTTGATTTTCTTGGTTATAGCGCTTTTGTTTTTGCATGGTGTGTGGTTGTTTTTTAGCGTTTTCATCAAACAGGGTAGCGCTATTGTTGATTGAGCGCTTTTATTTTGTTTAGCACATTGTGCATTTTGTGATAGCATTTTTGTGATCTTTTAGCATGTTTGACAAGTGTTATAGTGCTTTTGTCACTGTGTTTAGGATAATCAGTGTCGATTGCCCTAGTTTGAGTGTAATGTTGATAATTGATGTCAGTGTTGTTGTTTATGCATGTTTGTTGAGTGTTTGAGACTCAATGTACCTGTTAAGACTAGGCAATTGATATAAATGTCTATTGCAGTTTAGGTGTAGGTGAGTCGAGATACCTGTTGAGACTCAAGAGACTTGATAAAAAGTATCTGATGAAGTTTAGGTAGTAGCAGACTATGCATAGCAAGGAGGTTGACATTGTTGTTTGACTGTGTTTGTAGGAGGACCTAGGTGTATTGAAAATGCAAGAGAGGTATCCCGCTACTTAGTGGTTGTGTGACCAGCTAACTGACCTGGAGATCGATTGCATATGTTCTAGTAGTTTGTTCGATATGATGCACTTACCTGTGATTTAGACGAATCACGGATTGATGACTGAGTTGGTCAAGTGATGGCACAATGAGACATGTTCCTTCCATCTAGCGATAGGAGAGATGTATGTGACCTTAGAGGATGTCTGGAGGATCCTGCATATTCCTATCACTAGCAAGTTGGTGACATATGATAGGGTGATCAATGAGGCAGCGCTTTGACAGATCCTCTCTTACCCGAAGTTGGAGGTATATGATGGGTTAGTACCATGGGAGGATATCGCAGATATGGGACATCAGCAAATAACACTTGCTCCCCCACGCATTTGTCTCTTATATGAGCCACTACTTGCGGTGCTATCAGGGATTGTTGGAGGGTTGCTATGCCCTGATCGGATATCTCATGGACTCATTGTCGGTTGGGGATAGGTTATTGAGTGGATGGCCAATGAGGGCACCTAATTTGCATGGGCCCATGCATCTTAGCACATTTGTACAACAACTTGCATGATGTTTTGTACCATGGGATTGCATCACTGGGGTTTGGGATTACTTTGTTGCATATCTGGGCATGGGATCACTTTCCCATCACTTGTCTAGTATGTATGAGGTTTAGGGCTATTGATCATCCCTACGTGTACATGTATGGTGGTTTGATGACACAGCCCCAGTTGGGGAAGCTGGAGTATTGGCAGCGGGCCTTATATGATTTGGACACAGTGATCTAACACCCTTACCTCGATTGTGAGCCGTGGGAGGATGATGTAGAGACCATGCCATATGTTTACAAAATTTAGTTTTTGATCGGGAACACATCTTATATTATAGAGAGACACTTGTCGGGTCATGTCATGAGGTAGTTTGGGTAGGTCTAGGATATGCCATGAGGTTCGAGAGAGTATGCCCGAGTTGTGCGAGACAGATTCCAATAGGGGCCAGTATTACCATATCATCAAGCATTGGCAGATTTTTGTGGGTTGCAGCCAAGGCCATGGCCATACAGAGAAAATGTGGTCGATGCTAGAGTTATAGATGAGTATGCATAGTACCTTGTAGTGCATCCCTTTCTACGCATTTTAGATCCTACAAAGCTAGTGCCACCTTTTGAGGATGACCGTGCACTGAGACAAGGGAGGAGGAGGAGGTGGAGAGGTGGAGATGGAGGAGATGGAGGAGGTGGTAGGGGCTTTATGAGGGGAAGAGGTGGGCACCCTGTGTGATAGATACAGGTTCCACCTGGACAGGTTCCAGCAACAGTAGGGGGAGATTGGAGGATGAGGGAGGAGCGGGTGAAAATATGAGGGGAGATGCAAGTGCAGGAGGTGCAAAGATGGGTGGGGTAGGATAGGGAGACCTGCATGAGGTTATGATAGTGTGGTTACACACCCAACTCACCACCATAGAGGATCAGATTAGTGACTTAGAGGCCCAGTTAGATGATAGGGATGTGGATATTTTTGCTCGGGATATATAGTTGTTTGCCTAAGGGGCCGAGCTCACTACAATTTTGAGGGAGAGAGATGATGTGGTGGATAGACTGAGACAGGTACATGATAGGATTTGGGTGCTAGAGGGATTTTAGGGACAGGGCCCTATAGGTGAGGTGATGAGAGAGATGCAGTGGGTTGGGGAGGAGATTGACTACTGGTGAGGGCTGTATGAGCAAGTAGTTCCCAAAAGTCAGTGGGCTATGAGTTATTCCTAGATGCGGTGGGCTAGATCAGAGCACTTGCAAAGAGGCCAGAGTAGCGAGGGTGTGATGGGTCCTCCTTGGCGAGGTGGTGATGGTGGTGGTCCCTCTACATCTAGCAAGAGTGCCATTTGAGTTGTATTTTTTCATTGTTTACATTGTTATTATACTGACACTTGGATGGCTCTTGGTAGCTGATATTTTTGACATCATTGTATTCTGACACATGTATGCTTTTTGGATGAGAGATATATGATGAGATCCCATTTTTGGTGGCGATGATAAGATATGCATTATGTGATGATGTTGATATGTGATGGATTATCGATGTTGATGTTGATATTGTTGTGATGGATGCAAATGATTTTATTCATGATTTGTTACCATGAAGGATGTTTTAATGCAATGATGTTGATTATTTCTATATGTATGTTTTGATGTGATGATGATGATACTAACATGTGGATGTAGGTTATGTTGATGTATTCTATGATGCTTCTATTTTGTAGATGAGTTTTGATTTATGCTATGGTCATGCTTATGATAATGTATGATATGTAGATGTAATTAATGTTTGATGCTATGCATAATGTAAATGACTATGATGTGATGAATGATGTATGTCTATTGATGAGATAAATGATCTAGATGATTTAATATAGATGCAAATGATGTTTTTAACATTGTATGATTTGGTGTCTATGCAGATGATCGGATTTATGATGTGAATGCATACTTGTGGATATATATGTTGTGCAATGTATGACTTAATGTGATTAATGGTACATGAGGATGTTAATATATGATGAACGTTTATGCAATGATTGAATGATGTTGGATAAAATGTAAGATGTGTACTTTATGAATGCTCTAAATGATGATGATTTTTTTTAAATGATGAGATAATAAATGATGATGATAGTGATAGATTATATGATATAACGAATGACCTAATAATACTATTTTATGGGATTAATGGTGACCTTAAATGATGAGATTAGATGCAATGATATGGTGATGATATGAGAGATGATAATATATGTAATGAATGCACTATATGAATTTAAATGCAATGAGTGAACTATGTGAATTTAAATGTAATAATTGAATTTAAATGCCATGTATGTACTAAATGAATTTAATGAATGTACTAAAGTTATTCATATGTAATGGATGTACTAAATGAATTTAATGAATGTACTAAATGATTTTAAATGAAATTTACTAAATGAATCTAATGAATGTCCTTAATGAGAACGGTTCTATATAAGGAAGTGAAATGAAACTATCTATGATGCCAATTATCCTAAATGATGCATAAATGAAAATGTGCCGAAAAAATGCAAATATGAAATGGAGATGTGAGATGATGTATTATAATACTCTGTCATGATTGTTTTCAAGATAATCCTTTTATACTAAAATTCCTCATAGCCACCCTATTCAATTGCAGAGGCATGCTAACAAAAGATATTTACAAATGTACGAATGAACAAATGAATGGGCGATATGCAACGGAATGCAATATAAATAGATGAGATGATATGGTGATCTATGGTTTATGCAGAATTCTTTATTTCCTCATTGAGCATGGTAGTACCTATCTTGGCCAAGGTATCAGAAACCAAGGTTGAGTGTTTCACCTGTAAACAAACATCACAGACAAGGAAGGTTCCCCTCCATTTTGGTTCATATACATATGGTCAAGGTATACATTGTAGTCAATAAGCCATAGTGATCCATGAATTTTATTTTTGAATAGGATCTCGTAGCTTAGTGAACTTCCCACGTAGATACCATTAGTATGTGCCCCAGAACTTCATTAGAACAATCCGTAAACAGAAAACAAAAAAAGATATCATGAACCATCCTAGCTACTCTAATCACTTGTGGATATCCTGGAGTAGCATAGGAATATGATATAGAAAGAAATAATTTGACCAAGTGCTTATCAACCAAACATAATATTCTTGTCAAAGAGATATGTCTCCATGTCTTGTTTTGAAGGAAGGGTGCATCCTATTTTAAGACAATTTTGTGTATGTTTTAATCAGATGTTTGTCTGATAGTTGGCCATCTTGTGTGTAGCTCAAAATGTTGTTTTGCATCTGACTGGATGTTTATGTACAAGGAACAAGTTAATTGCAATATTTTTTATTGATTTTGATGTTTTTATGAATGTTTTTGGATTATTTCAAGACATTTTCTGAATGTTTTATGAATCTTTGTGGATTATTTCAGGACATTTTCCGAAGGAGTAACTCGGTGAATCACTAGTATTAAGAATCCACTCCCATCATTTAGGTAAAAAGTTGCCACCAGTTAGGTGTCAGTGTGAAAGCATGATGCGGAATTCATGAGGCAATAACCCTGATTACAGATCAATAACAAGCCATGATAGACAGGATGTATGAGTGAATGTAATGGATGGGATTGCAACAAGTCTGAAAGACAATGGAGCCACAACCTTTACAAATGGTGCATGTTTGCCAGGTTTTCACCAACGTACTTATCCAAGGTGCCACCGAAGTGGTTTTCACTGTTTGGATGAATGATTTTTCTTTACTATTTTCTTGATTTTTCATTTTTTTTGTACATTGTTCAGAATCTTTTTTGAATGTTTTTGGTATTTTATGATATTTGATGAGCCTGGTGCTCTGCATAGCCTATGTATGAAACTTTTTGAGATGCATGTTGTTGATTGGATCTGCCACTAGTTCTCCTTCTGAAGTTGCTAACTGATATGCCCTAGACCCAAAGATGGTAGTGATGACATATGGACCTAGCCAATTAGATTCAAATTTTCCCTGGTGTTCTCTATTTGGTTGATTGCAAGGATTTTCTCTGATAACAAGATCTCCTACCTCAAATGTGTGAGGTTCGACTCTATGATTGTAGCTTTTTCTCATGCACCGTTGATATGCTTTTAGGTGATTGTAGGAAGCTTGTCGATTTTCATCAAGCAGTTCCAAGTCCTAAAGTTGGGAGACTCGGTACTCTTCATCAGTAATCAAATTGTGCAAGGAAACCCGTATGCATGTTAATTCTACCTCGATAGGGAAAATAGTTTATGCTCCATATACAAGTGAGTATGGGGTTGTGCCTATAGGGATTCGAATGCTAGTTCGATTTTCCCATAGTGTTGGATTCAAATGAATGTGCCAATCATGACCGGCATCATTGACTATTTTCTTTAGGATCCTCAATATATTCTTGTTTGAGGCTTTTGCTTGACCATTTCCCTATGGGTAATATGGGGTGGAGAAACGGTGTTGGATATGAAACTTCTCACAGAGTTCATGGACATCGTTATCTATGATGATGGACATGGGTACACAATACCGATAGATGATGTAGTTTAAGATCAATGAAGTGATCAGCTTGTCGGTTACTTGGATAAGTAGAATAGCTTCGATCCACTTTGTGAAGTATTATGTGGCGGTAATGATGAATTTGTGACTATTGGATGAAGATGGATGGATTTTACCCACAAGGTCAAGTCCCCACTGATAAAAGGATCATGGTGTTGCGATGGGTTGCAATTCTTGTGTTAGTGAATGTATCAAATCTCTGTGCACTTGCCACTTCTTGCATTTCTTGACAAAGTAGAAGTCTTTTTACATGGAGGGCCAATGGCATCCTACCCTCATGATCTTTCTATCTAATGAAGGGCCACTTGAATGAGCCCCACATATACCTTCATGTACTTCTTCTAAAGTTGTAGTCACCTCACCTTTCTCTAAACATCAGAGGAGAGTACCATCAAGACCTCGTCAGTATAGGGTTTCGGCAAGGATAGTATATTGAGCAGATTATTGTATCAAGGTTTTTTTGTTGATTGTTTGACTGGTTTGGTGGAAGGATTTGATTGCATAGGTAAGCGTAAAACTCACTATACCATGGGGAATCAGGACTGATAAGTTGAAAAACCATTGCAAATTCTAGGATATCATAAGAGGGGATCCAAATTTGTTCAACTAAGAACTCGTAGTGTGTTGAATTATGTGGAAGATAGAGGAGAGAGGCTATGGTAGCCATTGCATCTACAACTCGATTCTGGTCTTGAGGAATCTGTTCAAAAGTGATAGCTATAAATAATTCTTTAAAGTTATCAACAATTTTATTGTAAGACATGAGCTTATCATCCTTAGTTTAGTATTCACCATTGACCTATTGAATGACTAGCTATGAATCGCCATATACTTGTAGCTCTTGTAAGTTCTATTGTACAACCATTCTTAGTCTTATGATTAAGGCTTCATACTCTACTATGTTGTTCATGCATGGGAATGTGAGCCTATATGATTTTGGAATGCTATCACCTTGAGGTATGATGAAGAGAATGTCAGCTCCTGAACCATGCCTAGTGTATGACCCATCAAAATATAACTTCCATTATTGTGCTAGCATGACTATGAAGATTTTCTCATATGAAAAAAATGAGATAAGAGAATGGTCACCTATGAGTGGTGCTTCATCCAATTGATCTACAATAAATTTCCCTTTGATTCCTTTCCAGTCCACATACTCTATGTCAAATTCCCTGAGAAGCATAACCCACTTTGCCAAATGGCCTGTTAGTGCTTCTTTACTGACTAGGTACTTGAGTGGATGTATCTTGGCAATGAGTTGTATCTTATGTGTCAACAAGTAATGCCTTAATTTGGTTGCTGCTAAAATCACTGCTAGACAAGCTCACTCAATAAGGGTATAATTGAGTTCATACCCTACTAGTGTCCTGGAGATGTAGTATACTAAACATTGTTTTCCTTTTGTATTATGTTGCGCTAGTAATACTCCCAAGGCCGTAGTTGTAGCTGATATGTATAACAATAATGGCCTATCTGGAGATGGTGGTGTTAGTAATGGTGGTGTCATTAGGTAGTCTTTTAACTACTGGAATGCCTACTGATAATTCTTTTCCCATTAGAAGCGGACATTCTTATGGAGAAAATGTGTGAAGGGCTGACATTTGTCAGCCAATTGTGCAATGAATCGGTGGATTGATTGTAACCTCCCTTGTAATGTCCTCAATTGGATAATATTCCTAAGAGGTGGCATCTCCATGATTTCTTTTACTTTTGTGGGATCAACCCCAATTCCTTTGTTCAAGAAAATGTATCCTAGGAGCTTCCCGGAGGTTACTCCAAAGACACTTTTCTTTGGATTTAGGTGTACATTATATTGTTCTAGTCTGTTGAATATTTTGTCCAGCACTGCAAGGTGACCCTCTCTTGTTATTGATTTAGCTAGTAAATCATCCACATAGTCTTCCATTAGTCTATGCATCATGTCATGGAAGATGGTATTCATTTCCCTTTGATATGTGGCGTCTGCATTCTTGAGACTAAATGGCATCACATTCCAATAACATGTACCCCATGGGCATGTAAAAGTTGTTTTGTGTTGATCCTCTGGGGTGATCTTGATCTAGTTATATCCTGAAAATCCATCCATGAGCGATAGCATTGCATGTCTCGTTGTGAGGTCCACAATCATATCAATATTTGGAAGAGTGAAGTTATCCTTAGGACATTCTTTGTTTAGATCTTTAAAATATGTACAGATACAGATGCCCCCAGTTGGTTTTTCCATGGGTACGATGTTGGATATCCATTCTGCATAATCAATGGGTCTTATGAAACCCACATCTAATAGCTTTTTGAGTTATGCTCTTACTAATAGTGTGATCTAAGGATGCATCTTTTTCATATTTTGTTTTTACTGGTTTAGCTCCTTCTGCTACTATCAAATGATGCATTACTATCTTGGGATCTAGTCTTGGCATGTCTACATAGGACCATGCAAAATTAATTTTCCACTTAAAGAACTCTATAAAATCAGGATCTTCGACTTGAGTCAATGGTTCTGCTAGATGTATTATGTGCGGATTTTCTGATGCCCCCAGATTGACTTCCTTTGTCTCTTCTATAAGAATGGATGATATTTCCTGATTAGTGTTGAAGGGGAGAATGTCAAACCTTCCATATTCAAGCACCTCAGAGAGGTTTTTACCATTGGATGCATCCTTTGTTTTTACTTTTTTGGGATCCAAAAGTGCCACAGTGTGGTTTTCACTTGAGGATCTTGTTTTGATTGTAATAGTTTTGCAATTGAAAGGTTTCGCATTCTCTTTAAATTAAGTCGCATTATTAAGTTCAATAGCAAACCCAACTTTGTGATCCTCACTTGGTAAGTTATCCCGTAATTCAAGAAAGTTTATGATCACGTCATCATTTTGGAAGGTGTCAAGGTACGGGGGATCTTGCTAGTCCCAGTCAATGAGTTTGGGGTGAATTATTGGCATTACCTCATCAATAAGGTTGAGTTCACAGGATGCATCAGTTAGGGTAAGTATGGAGGAATCAAGGTAATCATCAGTGCTATTCTCTTCGTAATCAGGATCGAGAGGTGACCTATCTTTTCTTGAAGTTTCTTCAGTATCTAAATCCCAAAAGGTTTTGATCCATGCCCCTCCTTTAATGCCTTTTTCTACAAGAGTATCAAGGGAATCCTCTTCAAATTCATGTGAAGCCAAAAAACCCCATTCGTATTAATGTGAATCTGTCTCGGAATCACTTGGTAGACTTATGTCACTGTATGTTATAGGGATGTTTGTCGATGTGAAAGGTTTGTCGATAGTTGTTGCAAGGGTTTTATCTAACAGGGTTGTTGATGTTGCTTGGGTGTCTAAAGTGGACAAGAGTTTTACCCCGAGAGTGACGTTTTGTTGTGCAACATAACTCTTTTGCTTACTTTTTGTATGTGTGGACTTCAATTAAGAAGTGATTTTGGGACTTGGATTTTCTAATCTTGTAGGTTGATCTGCAATGGACACTATCATGTTTCTAGAAGGGATGAACTTGGAAGTGGTATACTTCTTTTTGCTTGGAATCCTGAGCTTAGAAGATCCTCTTGAACCAGGGTTGAATCCGAGTCCATTTTGATCCCTTGGCTATAACAAGGGTTGCAATGGCACTTGAACACCTTGTTTATGGAATCCCAATGCACTATGGCCATCATAGCCCATCTTTTTCATTAGGGTAAAACCTTTACCATACCTCTCTATAGGGATATTGATTTGTTGTCTAGTTGTATCGAAAGGGTCTATGTAGATCCATCATGCCAAGTCTTCAATAATAGCTTCCTCTTCTTGTGATCTGCCTGGGATGAATCAATCAAGTATATTAGTGTTGGATGCAACAAGAGGCTTGAGTGACATTTGTTCTTTTCTATGAGTCCTAGGTGAGAGGGGTAGTTGGCCCACACAAAAAAGTTGACTAATATTATACTCTCCTGGGCCTTCATCCTTTACTTTCATTTTTAGCTTCTCCTGTTTGGGTGTAAGGATCAATGTACTGGTGAGAGAAGTTGGGTGGATGTAGGATGATGATGTGGTGGTTTCTCTATTGCTAGGTACCATGATATTTGGTTGATACCTTATATTGTTCCAAAAGGAGAATGGGTTGGCATCACCAAGGATAGTAATCTCTACTCCATTATGTAGAATATTGATGCATTGATGGTAAGTGGATGGTACTACTTGCATGGCATGAATCCATGGTCTACCTAATAGGATATTGTATGGAAGAGAGAGGTCTAGGACTTGACAAACCACATTCTTCACCATAAGTCCTACCCATACTGTTAGAGTAACACACCCTCTAGAGGAGTGTTCTGCATCATCATGGGCCTTGATGGCGATCCTCTTTCTGGCATCAACTGCTTTTGCTGCATATCTCAATGTTGTGATTAACTGTAAGGTACATATGTTAAGGCCAACTCCATTACATCAATCAAGACTCGCTTGATTCTATGTTTATGTATGAATCCCTCAATGTGGAGAGGGGCATTATGCAGTTGTTGAAAGGACACGTCATCATTCTCAGCAAAAGTGAGACATGGTGATGATTTGAGACTTCCAACCATGGCTTGAAATTGACATGTATTGAGGTTGGATGGAACTGACACTTCTTGGAGAGCTTGGTCCAAGATGGTTTTACGTGAGGGTGATAGGCACAAAATCTCTAGTATGGAGATGAGTGCTGGCATCTTATCCAATTGATCCACAAGGCTATATTGTTTGGGCACGTATGCCACTCTGGATGGTGCTCCTTGTACAGTAATCTTGCTATAATGAGTAACAACATTGCATGTGGGATCTTTACCTTTTATTGTAATGGTTGCAACTTGTTCATTGGCATCATAAAGGTTGTTGATAGTATAGGTATATGGTGCGCGTGTATAGTTCATCTTGTTATCTTGGTTCTTACCTTGATGGGAAGGACCTCCTTTCTCATATGATGGGAGTGATTTTTTTAACATGGTATGATCGGTATTGGAAGTTTTTGCATTGTGACCATCCACTTCTATATCACCTCGATCAATAAGGTCTTGAACGATATCTTTTAACCTATGGCAGTTGTCTGTTTTGTGTCCTTTTCCTTTATGAAATTCACAATACTCATTTTCTCTCCACCATGAAGGTTTAATATGTGGTTCATAATTTGACGTTTTAGGCAATGTGATGAGATCGGAAGTTATGAGTTGTCATAATATCTTTTCAAGAGGTTTTCCCAAAGGTGTGTATGTTTGATTGAGTTTGTAGGTAGGGTACCTATTTTTAGGTGCCTCTTGTTGCATGTTAGGAGTTTGATTTCCTTGATTTTGGGGGGGATTACCTTGATTGGTAATGGGGTTATTGCGATTATCTTCTTTCCCTGAAATTTTAAAAATGGATTGGGCGATTTTGACAGTTTGTGCGTCTACAAGACCATCATTAACAATGTTTTTGTTCTTGGCCCAAATTTTTGGTGTGTCACTATTATAGGATGGTTGTGGACCATCCTTGTTGTCTTTGTAGATTTTGACAAGTCCCTTTTGATAAGGGCTTTCTCAATTTTAAGCCCCTAGGCTATCACGTCTTTGAAAGTGTCTAAACATTTGATGTCTAAGTAGAATTCCATTTCTTCATTTAAGTTTGAAATGAAAATTTTAACTAATTGTTCTTCTGGAATGGGGAAGGAACATCTACTAGAAAGGTGTCTCCATCTTTGTAAGAATGTCGAGAATTACTCGCCATTCTTTTGCTATTGCATAGATCAGCTATGGAGACATCTCGCGCTATGTTATGTGAATGATGAGATAAATTTTTGTAGTAGGTTCTCAAATGTTTGTATTCCTCCTAGCATACGTGAAAAACATTGCATGGTCGATCCACCTAAACTTTGAGGGAAGAGGCGCATTCGATATGTTTCATCATATGACACCTCTAACCATGTGGAGTAAAATTCTCTCACATGGTCTCTTGGATCTCCTTTCCCCTTATATTTGTCAAATTTTGGTGTTTCAAAATTGCATGGAAAATTTGTGACCTTCCTGAGTGTACTTGTTGGGCGAGGTCTTACGTCTATTGTCTCAACATATCCATTTCTGTGGGAGGAGGAGGGGATATTTCCTTTTTGATAGTTATCATCATACTTGTGGGTATTCATTGCCCTTATTTCATCTTGATTTCGTTCTTGTCGATGGCTATGTTGGGCTTGTTTTGGTACATCCCTAAGTTGTGACGCATCAAAGTCTGCTGGGATTTTTGCGCCTTCTTGAGCAAGTCTTAGGAAAAGGGTGTCACCATTTCCCCTGAGAATTTCCTCAAAGAGTTTGTTAAATCTGGGATTACTAGTTGCTTCTTCCATTTGTGCTTGTGTATGGGTGTTTGGGCCTCCTCTGTCGGAAAAGGGGTTAACGTCATCTTCTTCTTCTTCCCATATTTCATTTTGATTTTGTCTCTAACTTTGATACCTAGTCCTAGCCATGTTTGAAGCACGCATTTGTGGAAGTGAGGTGGGTACAAAGCAGGTGGTTGATCCCATTTTTAGTTCCAAGATGATATGATGATAATGAGTCTGAAGTATTTTGATCTCCTACACTAAAGGTTTGGTATCAACAAAGTTCTCTTTAGATTTGTTTGTTTGGTGTTTCAACAATTGAGAGATGAGGTGTAGCAAGGTGTGAGCTTATAAATCACAAGCTACCTAGCTTTGAGAGGATGCACTCAAAAGATAGTTTTAACCTATCTAGATGCTTAGTAATGTCCTTTTAGGGTGATTTATCCTAGATGTAGAGACACACTAGAGAGTAATTTTGTTGGTATGATTAGCAATATCTTAAAAGAACTAAGGACAAGACCTTTGTGTGTTGAGAGTGGAATGGATTTTTGATGTTTGTTGGAATGTGTGTGAACATTGGAATTTATACTAAGAGACTTATGAATTTTAGGATTGACTTTGAAAATGATTTTCAAGTGGGAAGAAAATATGGAAGATGAGCTATGATTGTGAATTTTGATTTTTGGAAAGACTTGAAGTGAAAGACTAGCCTATATGGAGAGCGACTCAATAAGTGATTTCTGGTTGAGGTAGATATGACAATGAGATTTTACCACTTTTATTGAGAGATTGGGACAACATAGACATTTGTTGAAAGAAACGCGTTTTAAAATATTCCTCATCAAACTCATGCCCATGACCATGTAGGTAATCACGAAAACAGTGAAGGAATGCTCGATGTTTGAGCAAGAGTTTTTGGTTTATATAGAGAAATTTCCTTTTCTTTAAGATCTCTTTTTGGCTTGGTTTCTTCTACTCAAGATGAAATTATATGGATTTCTTGATATGCTTGAGGATATGACGCATCTTTTTCCTTGTTCAGATTGTTGTTGGGGTGTAACTTTGGTTCAAATGTTTGATGATCTCTTTGACAAGAAGACACAGCAAGCACACAAGCACATATAAACACTTTTTCTTCTTTGGATAACTATTTAGGATCTTTTCAAATCCGCTCAATGATATTTTCAAATCCTATTTTGTGTTGGCATTTTGAGTTTGTTTGGTATTTTGCATAAAGATTGCATTAATGATATGTTGTCATTGATGTCAATTGAACCGGTAAATGCTATTCATCTTATTGCTGATATTGTTGTTTTTGATATTGGCTAGTAACCGGTAAGAAGAGAGTTGTAGAAGATGTTGTAACCGGTATGTAAAGTTTGTGAGTTGAACCGGTGAACCGGTGCAAAGGGTTAAACCTTTCTATGTAATGTAACCGGTAAACCCTATCAGCTGTTAAGCCCTAACCAATAAAGTTTGTTGGTGTAGCGTCGTAAATTGTACGCACTTGCTAGGGTGGTACAATTTCACACCTAGTTTAGCACCCGCCTTGGCGCATTTTGCATTTTGCATTGCATTTCCCCTTTAGAACTTAATTAATTAAATTAATTAGGTCTAGGGTTCTATTTTATCATCTCCCACATCATAAAGTTGGGCTCTTTCATTAAAGTGTGCCCCTTTCATTTTATTTCTCCAATACATCATTTAATCAAAAACCCTAATTAGGTCCTATTTTGAACTTGGGGGCTTGATTTCGGGGGTCAAAACATCTCAAAATCAGCTGTAACTTCGGGATTCTCTCTAAAATCATCATATCCGACGGCCCTGAAAAATTTGGTGAAAAGTTGTCGGGACCATGGCGCCCGGAGTGCACATGGTCTCGGACATTTTTCCTGAAATTTTAGGAGCACGATCCAATCATAAAATAAAGCTTAACCCCAAGAAATTGGCGGGATATTCAATCTCTAGGTCGGCCAAAAGTCGAAATTAAGACCTAGGGTTTCATATATAAGAGCTCTCTTTCTTCATTTGAAAGGATCGGATTTTTGGTTTTCAGGACCTCATATGCAGCGAAAGAGAAGATCTTTGAAAACTTCAACAACATTCAACATCCTTCTATCAAGCATTTATCAATTTCATTCATCCATTTAGGGCTTTGAAGACATTGAAGAACAATAGGAGATTGCCGACTGAAGATTGGCTTGTACTCCTCCCTTGAGGGTTGGGTATGATTTCATATTGTTTTCATGTCTTTTCATGAGCTTCAATATATCCTTTATTCATGCTTTAGATCACTTTGCATCTTGATTTAGAGCATTTACATTATCATTTACAAGCAATTAGGGTTTACTTTCTAGGTTGCTCTAGTTTGCTTTCTTGCATTTTAGGACCTTGCACACACACTAGGTCTGCACACACAATACATTTACAATACAACTTGGCTATTCGTGGAGGTGGAAATCACTGAAGCGGGGGTTTGACTAAGGCAAAACCCTATATAGCCGCCCACCACACCTTTCCAGATATAAGTGCAGGTTTCGGAATTCGAACGACGCCGCAAGTTACAGATCCGGGAGAAGCAGACTGAGACCAACCTTCCCACCAAATTTCAGAGAAAAAGACCAGGACAGGGGCATGGGGCACCCTGGTCTTGCCAGGACAAGGGCGCTGGGCGCCCTGGTCCCTGGGACAGGGGCGCTGGGTGCCTTGGTCCTCCTGACAGACAGCAGTTTTCAGCATTTTTGACAGCTTTCTAGGTTGCAAAACAGCAGTTTCCAGAGCAGTTTCAGGGGCAGAATCAGGACAGTGGCGCCCACGCCCCCGTCCCGAACATTTTCACTCAGAATTTAACACCGGGTACGCATTTACATTCTTGTCTTGTCCTTGTGTTTACAGCTTTCCGCTTTCCATTGTTTAAGTTCAATTCTGCAATCTTGTTATTAGTTCATACTTGCACTTTGGGGTTAGGGATTGACCTTGCATCATTTCATCTTTCAATTGTAACAAAGGAATAGAAATCCTAATAGGTAGCCCGTGGCTCTCTCTTCCACAAGAAGAAGTAGCCAATTGTGTGATACCTCTAGGCTCTTTCGTATTCCACAAGTGTGTGGTTGAAAGTGAGATTAGGGCATGTTTGCTTAGTGTCACTTTTTCTCCCACACATTTTGGTGAACCCGACGTGAATCTATCATTGCTTCCTCTTGCATTGCATTTGTTAGATCTAGATCTATATTTAGTGTGTTTTCATTTCATCTTCATTAAAAAGAAAAAAGAAAAAAAAAAAAAAAAAGTGTGTTTCTTTGCATTGTGTGTTTAAAATTTTATGCAATTTCAAAATGTCAGATTTTTATTTGCAAGATGTTCATATGTGTGATGATTATGAGTTAGATGAAGCTTTAGATGAATTTTTGAAACCTAAATATACCAAACCTTCATTTTACCAAAAACTCATAAACATTGTTACTATGCCATTTCGTTGTGATGAGAAAGATAAGTCGAATGATTCCTCTCAAGGGTACATTCCTATCAGCTCTTCCACTAAATCTAGTAACATGGTTGTTTTCAATGATCCCCTCTATGAAGAGATATCTCCTTTTGAATCAAAAGATAAACCTTTTAATAGATATGATCATGCTTTGTTGAATGATGCCCTTGATGCCTTTGTGTCCCCTAAAAAACACTCCCTTCATGAGGATCCTTTTGTGCAAGAAGATGACATTATCCCTACATTTCCTAGTGATGGCCTTTCCTTTTCCAAAAAAATTCCCACTAGAGATGATGAATTAATGGTAAATGCTTACCCTTCTCCTAAAGTTGGTCTTACCCATAAGCATTCCTTAGAGAAAGAAGATGAAATAATAAGCAATTTCCTTAATTCTCTCTCCCCTATTGAACATATTTTGAGGAAAGAGGATGAGTTTAACACATCTATTGATGCTCTCCCTCCTAAGGATGAGGAATTAATAAACAATGTTATCTCCTCTCCCGAAATTGACAATACTTCAAACATTCCTTTCAACAACCTCACTATTTGGGATGAACCATTAGAAGAAGGTATAGATTATTCTCTACCCCTAGCCAAAGGGGATGAAATCAAGATTGGAAACTCCCTTGATAGTTTCTCTCCTTCCTTGAATCTCAATTATTCTCCCTCTAAAAATAAAGCATCTCCCTCTCCTCAACTTGGTTCTACTCATAAGGAAACCCTAGTTCAAAGCAAAATGGTTAACATCTCTTTCAAAGATCTCCCTCTCAAAAGTGAGACTTTAGAGAGTAATGTTGATCCTTCTCCTAGAGAGTTTATTCCCCATGTAGATCCTTTGATGATAGAGGATGATATGACCTTTCCTAGTATTACTCTTCCTACTAGAACATCAATGCCTACCCCTTGTCTCTCTCCTAAAATTGATTTAATCTGTGATAAGATTTTAGTGCAAGAGAAGACTATCAATAATTCTTCCAACACTTTTGTTCATTCCTCTAAACCATCCTCAATCAATTTGATACATGTGAATGAAACACCTAACAAACCTCTCTTCACTGTCCAAGGTGCTTGTCCTTCTCAAAATTCTCAACCTTTAAATAAGCCTATCTTAGTGGTTCAAGGCGGTTATGCTAATGATTCTTTTTGCACTCCTAAGAAACCTATTATTACTGTGCAAGGAGGTTATTCTACTAAGAGCCCTTATGAGTATGCTAAGCAACTGACTAGAGAGAGTTATCATGCGGTTGCCCATACCTATAACACAAGAAACAATACGCAACCTAATCCTCCTCCAGTTATCCCCACTTCGCTTCCTCCTTCCCAACCTATTCTTCCTCAAGCTCCTCGTATTTCACAAATGCTTAGTAAGGACTATGATCTCATAGAACAACTTAAAACTACCCCTGCTAAGATATCCCTTTGGGATTTGATCCAAACTTCTTCTGCTCATCATGGAATGTTACAAGATGCCTTGAAAGATTTGAATGTTCCTCCACCTAGTACATCTAGTAATATAGTGTCTTTGGTTAACTCTGTGATGAATCCTAAAGCTCAAATTGTGTTTACCCAAGATGAGTTGCCTACTAGTGAAATTCAACAACAATATGATCCCTTGATGATTGTGGTTATCATAAATGACACTGCTATAAGACGAACACTGGTAGATAATGGCTCTGGCCTTAATGTGTGTAGCATTAATCTATTGCATAAGATGAATGTGGATACATCCCTTATTGAGCCTGACTCTCGTCCCATTCGAGGTTTTGATAATGTGGCTAAATCTTCATTAGGTATTATCACCTTACCCATCACAGTGGGACCTGTTACTTTGCCTACTCCTATCCATGTTATGTCGGGAAATCTAACATACAACTTGTTATTAGGGAGACCTTGGATTCATAGTATGCAAGTTGTCCCCTCTACATTGCATAGACAAGTTAAATTTATTTATAACAATAAGACATATACCTTGATAGGTGATACTAATTTTCAAACTTGTTTGCAAACATCTACTTCCAAAGGGAGTTCTTCTAAGCCTTCCTCTTCTAGTGATGACTCGTTAAACAAGATACCTGTGGATGGATCATCACCTTCTGATAATCAAAATTCTTTGGATGAGTCTGAAGTTCCTGAAAAGGCTTTTGATCCTGAGAAGGTTCTCGTAGAAGACGATTGGGGATCTCTTGACTTTAATCCCACCTTTGTAGGTGAGTATAGGGTTCCTCCTAGAGAGTTTAAAGTTAAAAAGAAGGAAGAAACTAAAAATCAATCAATCTTACCTGAACCTATGAGCAATAATTTTGTGGCCGCTTCTCAAACTTCTTCTCCTCACACCTCTAATTATGAAGAGTTTGATTCTTTGTCTTATGAAAAACCACCTTCTCTTCCTGAAATGGCTGATCGTTATGGTCGTGGTTTTCGCATTTTTGCTAAGCATGGGTATCATGGAAATGGTTGTGGCGCTCATGAACAAGGGATAAAAGTTCCTCTAGAGACTAATTTTCACAATTATGCCTTTGGACTCGGCTATAATCCCTGCAAACGTACCAAAGCATCTAAAAGACCATCTCTCAATGTGAATGCTATATTTAGTAGTGATGATGATCTCACTTCAACTAAATCATCTTCTACTTCTATCAACTCTCATTCCCCTCATAAGGAAATCTTGGCAATGAACAAATCTCTTTATGAATCCCCTCAAATTTCTAAATCCACTTATGAATCTTTATCTCCTATTCATCATAAAGTCCTTTCCTCTAGGGATAAGGCTCTAAAAAATTACACTCATCCCTCTTCTAAGATTTCATGTGACTTTTCTTCTTCAATTTTTATCATTTTATACATGTTCTTGAGCTCACTTATAGTTGAGCATTTAACATGTCATATTCAATGTAGCGTCCTAAAATTGCGACACTTGCAATTTCGACCACATTTGGGTCTTCACGATGGCGACGCAACACTGAACCTGAATGGAGACCCCGAAACCTGTTTATGACACCAAAAACTGCATTTTCTTGCACCTTGGCCTGAACCTCCTTTGCACCCTGCTGTCTCGGGAGGTGGGACCAGAGCGCCCAGCGCCCTGGTCCTTCAGGACTAGGGCGCCCAGCGCCCTGGTCCCCCAGGACCATGGCACCCAACGCCCTGGTCCCTGGGTCCTATTTTGGGCCCGGTCTCTTTTGGACTTCGAGTCTTTATGTTTGCAAATTGGAAAATTATCTTTCCTAGTCGGCCTAAGGTCGGGAAAATCAGTCTATCAGCCCTAATTGACAAGTATATAAACTACATTTTCCTCTTTCATTCGATATGAGGGAAAAAAGCATGGAAACTATACTCAAGCATTCAAGCATTCAAGCATTCTTTCAAGCAATTGATCATTCTAAGTCTCCATTCAAGGCTAAGTGTTGCATTCAAGACAAGGATTCAACCATTGAAGAGGAGATCACTTACTACATGCTACATACAACATACAACAATACAACAAACAACAACATCTATACCTTCGCACATAAGGATACAAACATCCTTACAACAAGGTATTAGTACTTGTTTTACATTACATTTACAGCATTTCTCATTTCTTGGTTAATTCCAAAACCGGGGTTTGACCTAAGGGCAAACCCCTAATCCCTAACCCCCCAATCGTCTTCGCTTTTCTGTGTGTAGGTTGCAGGTACGCGGCTGAAATTGAAGATCTGGAATCCTTGTGCAGAGACGAACAGATCCCCCTTCGTTTCGCGGATTTTTCGGAGGACCGTGTGCACGCCGGGCGCCATCGTCCCGTCAACTTTTGCTCAAATTTGCAGGACAGCGCCGTATCGACATTTTACTGCTAATTCCAGGTCCGCAGCTTCATCCTATATCCCTATCTCAATTTATAAGTGAATCTTTGTCACTTTCTATGCATTCCTAGCTTAATTCTTCTATCAACATTCTTTACAAAAGAGGGTAGCCTTGCTTTCTTAACCCTTGAAACACATTTAGCATCCAATCTTGCATTGTGTGGGATTGGATCTTGTGGGTTTCAACCCCTCTTTTGAATGTAAAGTCTCTCCCCTAAGTGAAAACCATCAACCCTAGTGAATCTCCCTTCTCTCTCTTTGGAGTTGGAAGAGGAGAGAGCAACTAGGGTTCGATCGCGATTTTAGATCTGAAAATTGGATTCCTTGATTACATTTCCATGTTTGATCTTTTGCAAAATTTTAGAGGTTAATTGCATAAAAACCCTAAATTTTCTTTTTAAGTAATTAAACTTGTGAAATGTTTAATTGTTGATGCTTGTTTCAGCTCTGCCCTTCTCTTACAAATTATCAATTCATATTTGTGCTTTGATTTTGAAAATTAAGTGGTTAAGTGTCAAAACCCTAATTTTTGAAACCCTCTTGATTCAACCTTTGTCCGACAATTTCACTGATCAAAACATCTCCAAATCAGCTGTAACTTTGGATTCCGCAATAAAATCACAATATCTTTCATCCCTGAAAATTTGGAAAAAAGTTGCGAGGACCGTGTGCACCCCGAGCGCCATCGTCCCCGACATTTTTTCCAAAATTTCGGGAGCTAGATCTTACTGTATTTTCCTGCTAAAATCCAGAATTTTGGCTGATTTTATCAATTTTAACACCTTCAAAATTACAGTCAAAGTTGGTCTAGTGATTGCTTGGATTGAGGCTTCTAATCATTCAAAAATTGTTGAAATTGAAATTTGTGTCAAAATTGTGTTTCTTGCAGTCCTAAATCTAAAAAGTGTGTTATCATTCATTCGAAATTTCAGTGATTTATTCAAATTTTTGCAGTTTGTGACTTTTGAAATTAAGTGCTTAGTTACAACAACTTTGATTTCCGCTTTCAAAATCGAATTTTGCGTGAAATTAAGTCAATTTCTAAAATCCAAAACTTGCATTGCTTTTGGTATTCCCTCTAAAATCATAAAATTCAAAATTTCAGTTTCCCTCTCTTTTTCAAAATTCAAATTTTGCATTTTTCGACAATCTTGGTAGGGTTCAATTTTGGGATTGCAACTTTAATTTGGCCTATCTACAGATCGTAAAATCACTCAATTTTTTCAGGTTAGCTGTAAAATCATCATAACTTTCATCCCTGCAAATTTCGAAAAAAGTTGCGAGGATCGTGTGCACTCCGAGCGCCACGGTCCCGGACATTTTTTCCGAAATTTCGGGAGATTGTCCTGATTGTATTTAACAGCTTAAATCTGGAAGATTGGCTGGTTTTATTGAAATTTGCTACCTTTAAAATTCAAAATCTTCTCTCTTTCTTTAGTGCATGAGTTTTACAACAGTAAGCCCTACTTACATTATTCCCGTTAGACGAAGCCTTAGAATTAAGTCCTTCCAAGGTTTAATTACTGAGGAGATGGAACCTAATTTGAATGGCCTTTTTAATGAGGACATGGGTAATTCCTCTAATCCTCTTAATGATGAAGAAGCTCTCCATGAGGTTTCTGTAGAACAACTTTCAAAATTGGATAACCAATTTGACGATTTTCAACAATGGATGTCTCAAGAATACCCTGATAGTCAAGCTCTTCCTTTAATTGAGGGTCTAAAACGTATGCTTCAAAGTGATAAGAATGGAATTGATATTTTGCGTGGTATTGCACACATTGTGGATTCAAATGTGATGCCTATGAAGAGTTGTGCTGAAACCTTAGGTTATACACAACCTCCTACTCAAGACAATCATTCTATTCCTTTGACGACTCCTATTGCTAGTATACCTACTTTTACATCAAATATAATGACTACTTCAACACAAGACATTCCTCCTATGATCACTAGTCATGGGGGCAATCCCTCTTCTTCAATCAACCCTCTTCCTTCATTCAATCCAACTTCTTCATTCATTCCTTCAGTAAGTGTTCCTATTATATCTCCACAAATGAACATGATGCAAGGGGGCAATTCATTTAACCCTTCCATTCCTCCTTGTAGTGTTCCTCCTTTCCAATCATCTCCTATGACTAACTATCATAGTGTCCCACCACCTTACTCTCTACCTTCTTTCAATAACATAACACCTCCATCACAATCTAACACGTCTAATATGAATTCTTCGACTGAAGCAACCATTAACAATCTTGCACAAACTGTCTCTTCTTTACAGCAACAAATTGCCTCTATGAATCAATCTAAGTTTAGTGTGCCCACATTTGATGTTGTGACCCCACTTTCTCTTGATATTGTTCGAGCTATTCCCCCTAAACATGTTGAAATTCCACATTTGGAGCTTTATAATGGTAAGGGTGATCCTCTAACACATGTTAAGACCTTTCAAACAATATGTACTGATTTTGCTTATGACCAAAGGTTGCTTGCAAAATTGTTTACTAGAACATTAAGAGACAAAGCCCTACAATGGTATTGCTCGTTGCCTTCTTATTCTATTACTTCTTTTGAACAACTTGCAAATGCTTTCATTCAACAATTTCAAAACAATATAAGTCCTAAAGTTACTTTGATTGATTTAATGCATTGTAAACAAGGTGTTAAAGAAAAAGTGACTGATTTCATTGGTAGATATAAGCATTTGTATGCTCAAATTTCTTTTCCAGTGCCTGACAATGATATTCAAAGAATCTTTATTTCTAATTTACAAAAAGATATTCGAGACAAACTCCTGTTTTCTGAGTTTACTTCTTTCCAACAGTTGTGCGCAACTCTTCACAATTATCAACTGACTGTGAGTCAAATGGAACAATCACATCCTATGGCTCTGAGTGATAAGGGTGATAGTAGTCAACAACCATTTGGGAAGTTTAAACCGAACAGAGAGTCCATTAAATTTAATGAAAACATCATCAACAACAATGTGAATGCAGCATCAGGTGTGTCTCCTATTTCTAAGTTTTTCAAGAGAGAAAGAAAGTTTACTCCTTTGAATGAATCATTGCATAGTATAATGAATAAGTTATTGGAACAAAATGTGCTTACTCTTCCTCCTATAAGGCAAATTGATCCTGCAAAGATTACTTCACCTTATTTTGATAACAAATCTTTTTGTCAATTTCATCGTCAACCCGGGCATGATACTGAAAAATGTTTTACTTTAAAGGGGAAAATTCAAGATTTGATTGATAATAATACTATCTCTGTTTCTGGTGTGAATGATAAAGGCAACAAATCTGTAGCTCCTCCTAACCAAAATCTTCAGATTTTCACTGATCCATTGCCTTCTCATACCTCTAATGCGATTGATACTACTGATTCCTCTGTCTCACCTGATGATCTTGTGTCTATGACTCCTAATGTGATTAACTTTGTAGAGCAGCAGAAAATCCCTAAAGAACCTTCCATCACATTTGATTCCAGTGAAACTATCAGGGCACCTGATGGTCCTTTATATATAGTTGCAAAAGTCAAAAATATACCTTGCCGTGGAGTGCTTATTGATCCTTCTTGCATGGTTAATGTCATTACTGAAGAATTTCTTTTTACTTTGCAATTGAATCAAGTGATCTATGACAAAACAGATGTGGTTGTGAAACTATTTGATGCATTTTCTTCTCCTGCAATTGGTTCTATTACATTACCTATTGAGGTCCATAACAAATCCCTTGATGTCGACTTTGCTATTATTCCATCTTCCGAACAATTTCGTGTGAAGCTTGGCTATCCTTGGCTATCTTCCATGAAAGCTATTGCTTCTCCTATTCACAAGTGTTTGAAATTTCCCCATAATGGTGAAGTTGTTACTGTCAATCATAGTCTCTTTAAACCAGCTGAAAGAACTTCTAGCGTTCCTATTGATTACTTTTGGCCTAAACAATTCCAATCTCCTCCTCCGCGAAGTGATCATCTTTTTAAATCTTATCAAAAGTGGAAAACACATATGATCCTATCTCTAAGTGAACCTAGAACACCCAAACTTGACATTCCTATCATTCTTGAGAAGGAAGTTCTCCCTTTGAAAGACAAAACTAATGTCTTTCCTCAAGAAGATTCCCAATCCATCCCTATGGATGTGACTATGCCTATATCTAATAAACTTCCCAAAAGTAGACCTATCCCTCCTCGTCATGATGGACTTGGTCTCCTTCCTAAACCAAATATTCCTCCCTTATATGGAGCAGTTCCTCCTCCTTCCTCTTATGGAGAGAAGAGACCTTCCTCTTCTCCTATTGTTCAACCTAAGAGACCACAACCTAAACACCCAAGTGATAAGGATGAGAACATTCCTCCTCCTCACTCTTCTCAACTTCCTACTAAGACTAGACGAAATCGTTCTGCACGTGAACGCCGATGAAAGCGTCGTCTTAGAGCTCAGGCAGCTGTCTCTCAAACTTTGCAATCCCCAAAAACACCTTCAACAAGCATTATTCCATTTTCTCCTCAGCCGACAATTGATCCAAAATCTCCTAAACATAAGATGCATGATGGTCTTGATCCTGTGCGAGTTAAAGATCCTATTTTTATAAATCTTGATGATGATATAGATGAAAATGTTATTCATGATGCAAATGTTACTCCTGTTCATTCTGATAGTGAATATGAACTTGTTGATATTGATAACCATCTATCTAACGAATTTTCTAAAGCACTTATCCTAGCTCCTAGACAAGAACACTGTGGCTCAGAACATGAACATAGCCCTTGTTTGGATCTTGTGATAGCTCCATCTGCTGTGTTGGATGTTCCTCCTCTAGCGTGTTCCCTACCTTCCCGAAACATTGATCAGCAAGATCGGGGGGTAGATGACGTGCTAGACTAGTTTCATTAGCATAGCAGATTCTCTCCTCCTCTCTTTTGTTACTTCTTCTATATGTTATTCTCATTCTTCTATTTGTTGTCCTTAGTGTTGTCTACTTGAGGACGATGCAAAACATTGAGATCTCTTTTGGTCTCTCTCATGTTGACTCAAAAGACACGTGTTCCCTTCTTCTCGGTGACCTTCCTTGATTGGGGAATGAAGAACAATTATGCATACATACATATGATATACATGAATTATCATACAGCATACTGACCCCGAGGAAAGCGAAGTCACCTCGTGCTTTGTGTTTTGTGTCTATTATCCTTGGGCTTATCTCACACTTGGGGGCTAAATCCTTGTGATAACGTGCTCCTTTCTCACTTCTAATATGTATCACTACCTTAAAGCAATCACCCCCGGTGAGGCATGTGCGATCGCTTTAACGTAGGGGGGCATACATCCCGTTCATATCTTTTCAAGATACTTGAAAATTTCTTGACAAATTTAACCTTGCCTTGAAAATTTTTGATATCTTTCTTGCATGACTCATAGTGAGGGAACCTTACTACTGACAGTCATGGTTCTCCCTCGGGATCTTCCCTTTTACTGTGTCAATCAAAGTCGTAAGATCCTTAGTCCACTGGGGGCTTGGTGTATCTTGCCTCCTTGACGTGGTGAAAGTCTTTCAATGTTGTTTCCTTGTACTTTACCGGAAGTATGAGCGTACGCTTATACTCCCGCTAAAGTGGGGGCTAAATGTAGCGTCCTAAAATTGCGACACTTGCAATTTCGACCGCATTTGGGTCTTCACGATGGCGACGCAACACTGAACCTGAATGGAGACGCCGAAACCTGTTTATGACACCAAAAACTGCATTTTCTTGCACCCTGGCCTGAACCTCCTTTGCACCCTGCTGTCCCAGGAGGTGGGACCAGAGCGCCCAGCGCCCTGGTCCTTCAGGACCAGGGCGCCCAGCGCCCTAGTCCCTGGGTCCTATTTTGGGCCCGGTCTCTTTTGGACTTCGGGTCTTTATGTTTGCAAATTGGAAAATTATATTTCCTGGTCGGCCTAAGGTCAGGAAAATCAGTCTATCAGCCCTAATTGACAAGTATATAAACTACATTTTCCTCTTTCATTCGATATGAGGGAAAAAAGCATGGAAACTATACTCAAGCATTCAAGCATTCAAGCATTCTTTCAAGCAATTGATCATTCTAAGTCTCCATTCAAGGCTAAGTGTTGCATTCAAGACAAGGATTCAACCATTGAAGAGGAGACCACTTACTACATGCTACATACAACATACAACAATACAACAAACAACAACATCTATACCTTCGCACATAAGGATACAAACATCCTTACAACAAGGTATTAGTACTTGTTTTACATTACATTTACAGCATTTCTCATTTCTTGGTTAATTCCAAAACTGGGGTTTGACCTAAGGGCAAACCCCTAATCCCTAACCCCCCAATCGTCTTCGCTTTTCTGTGTGTAGGTTGCAGGTACGCGGCTGAAATTGAAGATCTGGAATCCTTGTGCAGAGACGAACAGATCCCCCTTCGTTTCGCGGATTTTTTGGAGGACCGTGTGCACGCCGGGCGCCATCGTCCCGTCAACTTTTGCTCAAATTTGTAGGACAGCGCCGTATCGACATTTTACTGCTAATTCCAGGTCCGCAACTTCATCCTATATCCCTATCTCAGTTTATAAGCGAATCTTTGTCACTTTCTATGCATTCCTAGCTTAATTCTTCTATCAACATTCTTTACAAAAGAGGGTAGCCTTGCTTTCTTAACCCTTGAAACACATTTAGCATCCAATCTTGCATTGTGTGGGATTGGATCTTGTGGGTTTCAACCCCTCTTTTGAATGTAAAGTCTCTCCCCTAAGTGAAAACCATCAACCCTAGTGAATCTCCCTTCTCTCTCTTTGGAGTTGGAAGAGGAGAGAGCAACTAGGGTTCGATCGCGATTTTCCGCTTTACATTCAAATACCTCATTTAGTCTATCATGTCTTTAAATAACATTAATGGCTATTATGTTGCTCATCATTATGTGACATTGGTAGCTCATTTACTGGAGGCTCATTGTCATTCATGATGGTACAATTTCAAGTGCAATCATATTTTTTTGAAGCAACATAATAGCCTAATTTTCTTGTTCCTATGGGGACAAGAGTGATTTCATACATCTCTTCTTTTGCTTATGTCCAAATCTCTCCCTCGAAGATTGTGTAAGTCCTTCTCATTGTCCTTATCCTTGGGAGGCAATGATCTTTCCTTATTTTTATCTAAGGATCCACTTTTTCCTATTTTGTGGATGGTGTGGACTTTATTACTTGATGTTATGCCTTGTACGCATTTGTTGTTGTTTGTTCAAGGATTCTCTCTTACAAGAGGTGTAAGTCCTTGACTACAACCTCTTTTGCACTTGGTAAAATACATCCATAATGAATTCACTCTTCCAATTGGGTTAAAAAAAGCGTCATCCTTCATTAAGAATCACTTTCACCTCGCAATAGAAGGAAGTATTGCATTCTTATTCTCTTCTTTGTCTTATTCTAGAAGATGTTATATTTGTCAAAGACAATTTCTCTCAGGGATAGGTGTCTTTTGTACAAATATCTCTTCTGCTCTAAGGATCTCCTTTACACATACTACAAGATATCCCTTTTCAACTATCTTATCCTTGCTTAAGGAGTGCAGAACTCTCTTGCTTGGATCTATGACATTGTTGCATTTTTGGGGTATCTTCTTGTGTGATGAAGGTAGGTATCCTTGTTCTACTTTTCTTATGACATAAAACTTACACTTTTTGAGCAATGGGTCATTCTCGGAACTAGAGCACAGACTCTTAGAGCGAGATGTCACGCTTTTGTACTATACATATACAGGTTGTAGCATACTCGGGCATAGACTCCTATGAGGTGCTTCTAACCTCACTTACACACACATGCACGAGGTTGAGTGGAACTAGCGGCATAAGGCTAGACTTTCTCACTCTCCTCCCTTACATGGATCACCTAGACAGACTCTAGGGGCTAGTTTTCCATGCCCTTTTTCCCATGGATCACCTAGACAAGATCTAGGGGCGAGAAGTCCATGTTTTCTCTCTCACTATTCTTCTCATGGATCACCAATGTGTGTATTCATGCTTTTTTTTCCTTTCTTTTCTTCTCTTGGCATTTTGTTTCCATTTACATCCTTCATCTTGTGTTAGAGAACTCTCAAATCCTCACACTCTTTGTTGTGTTAGAATTGAGATTTGGTCCTCTTTCTTACCAAATGATTCTCCATTAGTTTTTGATCTCATATCGAATCCTCTTGTGAGCATTTGTCATCAATATTCTTTAACAATTCGAAGTGGTAAACATGATACCCTGTTTCAACTCACTAAAATTAGCAAGCCGAAACAGGGGGGGGCATATAGCTACCCTCGAATTTTCATCACCTTCCTTAGTAAGCATTAGGTGATTTTGTGATCTAACGTGTGTTTTGTAGGGTGCGGTTCCTAACTGTGTACTGCAGATACCGCTGGGGGCTTCGTTCGATAGACTTATGGATATATCCTTTTTCAAATAATGTTTACTTTTATGTACTTTAGCTTGCATATGCACGTAGTGTTCATATGACCGCTAAAGTGGGGGCTAAATGTAGCATCGTAAATTGTACGCACTTGCTAGGGTGGTACAATTTCACACCTAGTTTAGCACCCGCCTTGGCGCATTTTGCATTTTGCATTGCATTTCCCCTTTAGCACTTACTTAATTAAATTAATTAGGTCTAGGGTTCTATTTTATCATCTCCCACATCATAAAGTTGGGCTCTTTCATTAAAGTGTGCCCCTTTCATTTTATTTCTCCAATACATCATTTAATCAAAAACCCTAATTAGGTCCTATTTTGAACTTGGGGGCTTGATTTCGGGGGTCAAAACATCTCAAAATCAGCTGTAACTTCGGGATTCTCTCTAAAATCATCATATCCGACGGCCCTGAAAATTTGGTGAAAAGTTGTCGGGACCATGGCGCCCGGAGTGCACATGGTCCCGGACATTTTTCCCGAAATTTTAGGAGCGCGATCCAATCATAAAATAAAGCTTAACCCCAAGAAATTGGCGGGATATTCAATCTCTAGGTCAGCCAAAAGTCGAAATTAAGACCTAGGGTTTCATATATAAGAGCTCTCTTTCTTCATTTGAAAGGATCGGATTTTTGGTTTTCAGGACCTCATATGCAGCGAAAGAGCAGATCTTTGAAGACTTCAACAACATTCAACATCCTTCTATCAAGCATTTATCAATTTCATTCATCCATTTAGGGCTTTGAAGACATTGAAGAACAATAGGAGATTACCAACTGAAGATTGGCTTGTACTCCTCCCTTGAGGGTTGGGTATGATTTCATATTGTTTTCATGTCTTTTCATGAGCTTCAATATATCCTTTATTCATGCTTTAGATCACTTTGCATCTTGATTTAGAGCATTTACATTATCATTTACAAGCAATTAGGGTTTACTTTCTAGGTTGCTCTAGTTTGCTTTCTTGCATTTTAGGACCTTGCACACACACTAGGTCTGCACACACAATACATTTACAATACAACTTGGCTATTCGTGGAGGTGGAAATCACCGAAGCGGGGGTTTGACTAAGGCAAAACCCTATATAGCCGCCCACCACACCTTTCCAGATATAAGTGCAGGTTTCGGAATTCGAACGACGCCGCAAGTTACAGATCCGAGAGAAGTAGACTGAGACCGACCTTCCCACCAAATTTCAGAGCAAAAGACCAGGACAGGGCTGTGGGGCGCCCTGGTCCGGCCAGGACAGGGGCGCTGGGCACCTTGGTCCCTGGGACAGGAGCGCTGGGCGCCCTGGTCCTGCCAGGACAGGGGCGCTGGGCGCCTTGGTCCCTGGGACAGGGGCGCTGGGCGCCCTGGTCCTCCTGACAGACAGCAGTTTTCAGCATTTTTGACAGCTTTCTAGGTTGCAAAACAGCAGTTTCCAGAGCAGTTTCAGGGGCAGAATCAGGACAGTGGCGCCCACGCCCCCGTCCCGAACATTTTCACTCAGAATTTAACATCGGGTACGCATTTACATTCTTGTCTTGTCCTTGTGTTTACAGCTTTCCGCTTTCCATTGTTTAAGTTCAATTCTGCAATCTTGTTATTAGTTCATACTTGCACTTTGGGGTTAGGGATTGAACTTGCATCATTTCATCTTTCAATTGCAACAAAGGAATAGAAATCCTAATAGGTAGCTCGTGGCTCTCTCTTCCACAAGAAGAAGTAGCCAATTGTGTGATACCTCTAGGCTCTTTCGTATTCCACAAGTGTGTGGTTGAAAGTGAGATTAGGGCATGTTTGCTTAGTGTCACTTTTTCTCCCACACAGTTGGTTTATTATCTGATGACCGGTAATGATGGAGACACATGTGATCATTGTATAAGGATAAATTCAAATTGGTTAGGTGCATTTTCTTGTTGTCTAGGGAAGGAGCAAAGTGGATTGCATTTAATGCATAGCGTGTGATGAGTTACAAAGTCCAATGGAGCGGTGATCATGGAGCGGTTGGAATTGTCTTGAAGAATGTGAAGAGATTGTCATGATTTCTAATGGTCTAGATTGAACCAACTTGTTTGTAATCTCAATGATGAGAATTAGGTTTTTGTTATGTTATCGACCTAATTGATTTGTATTTAAGGTCGATGAAGTTGTTTGTAAATGTTGTTGGCAAGATTGGTAGAAAACCTATTGAGTGTGTGGTTACCCAACCAATGAATGGATCTGCAATTTGAATACAGGCAGATTGAAGCTTAGAAGGATCTGATCAAGAAAAGATAGTGCTACTCAAACAGATCAATAAAACATGTTGTTTTCTAACAATTACAGCAGAAGCAAAATCCCTTAATCGGGTAAGCTCTAACAAGCTTGGTTACTCATTATATCCTCTAACAAGGTGGTCCATTAGCTTGGATTCTTAAATCCTCCAGCGAGGTTACTCCTAACAGGGTATTGTGCTTCGAACAAGGCATATTTGTAAATCCCTTAACTGGGTGATTCCTAACCAGAATTAGTTCTTAACATGACGTATTGTAAAGCTCTAACAGGCTTTGGCTCCTAACAGGATGAACTTCGAAAGAGTTTAGATAGCTATCCTTGTGAATCCCATCTCACCATGGTTTTTACCTATTTGGGTTTTCCACGTATAAACATTTGTGTCAAGTGGTGAATGCTTTTATGTCTGTGATCTTATTTGTTGATTTGATTAACTTCTGATAAGGCATGTTAAGTATAAGTATTGAGAGATGAATATCTTGAGCTATGATTCAGCATTGTTGATGTTTACAAGATTGAAGGTGTTTACTGTTAAAAGTTTTCATAACAGTTAAACTGGTTAATGTCAAGTATTCTTATGAATATTGATCTTTACTAAGATATGTTTTCTTTGTTTGACTGAGTTTGAGCTTGGGAACTTTGTGTCAGTTTTTCAATATACTGATTCACCCCCCCTCTCACTATTCTACCAGATACTTATTCTTTCATCATACCATCAATTGGTATCAGAGCATCTCAGGTCCTCTTAATCTAAAAGCCTAACAGCTTGAGGAAAAGATCTTGTAGATCATGATGAAGAAAGAAGGTCTGAAGTTTAACAAAGATAACTATAGAATATGGAGTGACAGAATGAAGATTTACATTAAGAGTCTTGGTAGTCAGAATTGGGATCATATAGAACATAAGTATACTACACCTACTGGACCCATAACTGATGTTCAGAAGAAAGAACAACAAGAAAATCACCAGGCATTAGAAGCTATTATCAATTCTATGTTTGATGTTGAATATGTAGATGTTCATGGTCTTGAAACTGCATATGAAGTATGGAAGAAACTTGAAGATATCTATAGTGGTGATGAGCATGTCAAGATTGCTAAAGAAGAGAGTTTAAGAGGCAAGTTTGACGACATGAGAATGTCTGAAGGTGAGAACATCCAGCAGTATGGTCAAAGGATCAAAGAGATAGTTGGAGAAATAAAGAGTGCAAGAGGGGAAGTGGAAGATGCCATAGTAATCAGTAAGGTACTAAGAACCTGATCTATGCTATCTGAGTTGCAGCTATTCAGGAGTTGAAATCCATTGACAAGACAAAGGTAACTCTTGACTATATTATTGGCAAACTTACTACTTTTGAACTAAATGGCTATGATGGTAGTGTACAGAAATCAGAATCTGCATTCAGAGCTTCTGTCTCTAACCCCTCTAAGAGAAGAAGTAGAGATACCGGCCATAGTTATGAATCTAGATCTAGCAGAGATGTCGATGATGAAGACAAATTAGTGGAACTTGAAGCATTGTTGGCAAAACAATTGCCTAGAGGCACTAGTAAATATAGAGGTAAGCTACCTTTGAAATGTTTTGCATGAAACAAGATTGGTCATATAGCAGAAAACTGCCCTAATG
This sequence comes from Cryptomeria japonica, assembly GCF_030272615.1. Taxonomy (NCBI): domain Eukaryota; kingdom Viridiplantae; phylum Streptophyta; class Pinopsida; order Cupressales; family Cupressaceae; genus Cryptomeria; species Cryptomeria japonica. Next base: position 155,402,034 of record NC_081413.1, read on the forward strand.
GTGAAAATGATTACAAGAGAGACAAATTTAAGAAGTACAAGGGTAAAGGCAAGAGAGATTGTCTTGTAGCTATTGATAGTGGTATTACTGATGATGAATCTGATGATGATGTTAGTGAAGATATTGTGTTTGTAGCAATTAAGGAAGAAGTATCAGATCAGAAGGCACTAGTATCCAGAATGGATAACTTTGATGATTGGATCATTGATAGTGGTTGTTCACATCACATGACCGGTGATCGGAGCAAATTTATTTCCCTGAAGGAATTTGATGGCGGTGTTGTCAGATTTGGAAATGACTCACCATGTATGGTAAAAGGTAAGGGAGTTATTTCTCTTAATGGGAAGAGTAGTGCTGATGATGTCTATTGGGTTCAAGGCCTAAAGCACAATCTGTTAAGTGTGGCACAACTTAATGACAAAGGTTACCCATTGGAGTTTGGAAATGTATATGCAAAATCTTTGACAACAAAGGTGAATTGATTGCAACTGGGAAACAGACCAAAGGTAATCTATTTCATCTCAATCCTAAAGATAGAAACTATTTGATTGCAAAAATAGATGATAGCTGGCTTTGGCATAGGAGATTTTGTCATATAAATTTTGACAATGATATTAAAGTAAGCAAGTCTAAGACAGTAAGAGGTGTGCCTCAGCTAGACAAACCGGTTAATGCTCTTTGCAAAGAATGTCAACTAGGAAAGATGACTTCTTCAACTTTCAAGAGCAAGTCCTTCTTAGTAGACAACTTGTTAGATTTGGTTCATACAGACCTATGTGGACCAATAAGAACAAGAAGCATTCAAGGTGACAGATACTTTATGATCTTCACTGATGATTGTTCAAGGATGATGTGGGTCACATTCTTGAAGGATAAGAATGAAGCATTTGGCAAATTCAAGGCATTCAGAGCCTTAGCTGAGAAAGAGAGTGGCAAAAAGATAAAATGTTTAAGAACAGATCAAGGCGGTCAATTCACTTCTGCAGAGTTCACTAAATATTGTGATGACAATGGTATCAAGCGGCAACCTTCTGCACCAAGGACACCACAACAGAATGGTATAGTAGAGAGAAACAATCGATCAGTGGTTGAAGCTACTAGAACTATGTTGAGACAAGGAGGTGTATCAAAAACTTTTTGGAAAGAAGCTGTAAGTACAATTGTCTACACAATGAACCAAGTTCTGGTGAAAAGAGGTAAGGACAAGACCCCATATGAATACTAGTATGGGAGATCATCTGATGTTAGCTATTTTAAAATATTTGGTAGCAAATGTTTTATTAAAAGAGGTGACTACATAAGCAAGTTTGAAGCTAAGAGTGATGAAGGCATATTTCTTGGCTATTCCACCAAGAGTAAGGCCTATAAATACTTCAACAACCGGACACAGAAAATTGTTGAGAGAGTTGATGTTCATATAAATGAATGTCCTAAAATATCAGAAGGAACCAGTTCTAAGAAGAAGGATGAAGATCCTTGCATTTTTCTTTCAGAACCTGAAACTGTTAAATCAGAAACCGGTAAAGCAAATCTTGATGTACTTGTTCAACCAGAACAAATAAACTCAGAGGAAGATGACAATGAAGAAGCTGAACCTAAAGAGAATGATCATGTTATTCCTAGGTATGTGAGATGGAATCACAGTCCTGAACAAATAATTGGGGATAAGGATGTTGGAGTACTAACTAGAAGGAGAATAAGAGAGAACTCTTGCATGATATCCACTTTTGAACCTAGAAATGCTAAGGAGGCATTTGGTGATGATCATTGGATGAAAGCTATGGAGGAGGAGTTGGAACAAATTGAGAAGAACAACACTTGGACCCTGGTACCCCAACCAATAAACAAGAATGTTATAGGTACTAAATGGGTATTCAGAAATAAGTTAAATGAAGATGGTGTTGTAGTTCGCAATAAGGCAAGATTAGTATGCAAAGGTTATGCGCAAGAAGAAGGAGAAGACTATGGAGAAACTTTTGCACCAGTAGCAAAACTGGAAGGTGTCAGAACACTACTTGCATTTGCAGCTCATAGGAAGTTCAAAGTATACCAGATGGATGTCAAGTCTACATTGTTGAATGGGATACTAGAAGAAGAGGTCTATATAGAGAAACCTGATGGTTATGCATTGACAGATAAGGAAGACATGGTATGGAAATTGCATAAAGCTTTGTATGGATTAAAGCAGGCACCCAGAGCATGTTATGAATGACTTCATACTCATCTAATGAAGATAGGCTTTGCTAGAACCAGTGATGACAGCAACATTTATCTCAAGTCTGAAGGAGATGATATACTGGTCAGTGAAGTATTTGTAGATGACATTATATTTGGAGGAAATGATGACTTGAGTAATTGTTTTGCAAATGAAATAAAGAATGAATTTGAGATGTCATTAGTAGGGGAAATAAAAAATTTCCTAGGCTTACAGATATAGCAGATGAAGAATGGTATTTTCATTACTCAATCCAAGTATGTGAAGGAGGTTTTGAAGACTTTCAGTATGAGTGATTGTAAACCAGTTGGAACCCCAATGATTACAGGTTGTAAATTGTCCAAGGAAGATGCATCTAAGTTTGTAGATGAAAAGGAATACAGGTCAATGATTGGCAAACTATGTATGTTGTTCATAGTCGACTTGATATTGCCCATGTAGTTGGTATTGTGGCTAGATTTCAGAAGAATCCAAAGGAGGCACATCTAATGGCAACTAAGAGAATCTTTAGATATCTGAAAGGTATTGTTGACTATGGATTATGGTAACCATATGGTGGAGATTTTGACTTGAAGGCATACAGATGTTGATTGGGCAGGAGATATTGATGATCGAAAGAGTACTACCGGTGGAGCATTCTTTCTAGGAGGAAGGCTAGTCTCATGGAGTAGTAAAATGCAGAGTTGCACTTCACAATCTACTGTTGAAGTTGAATATGTAGCAACTTATATGAATTGCACACAAGCTATGTGGATGAGGCACATTTTGGAAGGTTTGAAGATGAAAATCTCAGAACCTATAAAGATTTTGTGTGATAATACAAGTGCAATAAACATTTCTAAAAATCTTGTTTTGCACGCAAGGACTAAGCACATTGAATTCAAATATCACTTCTTGAGGGAAAAAGTTCAAAGTAAATATGTAATCTTGGAGCATGTTTCTACCAACGAGCAGCTTGTAGATATCTTTACCAAACCTCTGCCTAAGACCTATTTTGAGTATCTTAGAAGTCAATTGGGGGTTGTCCCTCTTCATGAAGTTAGTTGAACATGATGCTGATTACATCAGTCCCTGAATTACTTGTAGAATCTTAAATGGATTGATGAAGGATTGGATGTATTCCACAGGGGGAGCATCAAGTTGCAGAATGATGATGATACATAGTGAGAGCAGAATTACATGTTTTACTTTCACTTTGGCATTGTTGTCAAAGGGGGAGAATAATTATGTGTCTAACAAGGTGAATACTTCATAATATAAACCAAGATTCCTATTCACTAGCCGCAAGCTGAAGACACACAGAGCAAGATGAATACTTGGTAATGTAAACCAGGATTCCTATTCACCAATCTCAGCAACAATCAAAGGAGTTGATATTTGTATTGCCATCAATGTCAAAGGGGGAGATTTTTGGCATTTTGAGTTTGTTTGGCATTTTGCATTAATGATATGTTGTCATTGATGCCAATTGAACCAGTAAATGGTATTCATGTTATTGTTGATATTGTTGTTTTTTATATTGGCTAGTAACCGGTAAGAAGAGAGTTGTAGAAGATGTTGTAACTGGTATGTAAAGTTTGTGAGTTGAACCGGTGTAAAGGGTTAAACCTTTCTATGTAATGTAATCGGTAAACCCTATCAGTTGTTAAACCCTAACCGATCAAGTTTGTTGGTTTATTATCTGATGAGCGGTAATGATGGAGACACATGTGATCATTGTACAAGGATAAATTCAAATTGGTTTGGCGTGTTTTCTTATTGTCTAGGGAAGGAGCAAAGTGGATTGCATTTAATACATAGTGTGTGATGAGTTACAAAGTCCAATGAAGTGGTGATCATGGAGCGGTTGGAATTTTTTTGAAGAATGTGCAAAGATTGTCATGATTTCTAACGGTCAAGATTGAACTGACTTGTTTGTAATCTCAATGATGAGAATTAGGTTTTTGTTATGTTACCGACCTAATTGATTTGTATTTAAGGTCGATGAAGTTGTTTGTAAATGTTCTTACCAAGATTGGTAGAAAACCTGTTGAGTGTGTGGTTGCCCAATCAGTGAATGGATCAACACTTTGAGTGATGACAGATTGAAGCTTAGAAGGATCTGATCAAGCAAAGATAGTGCTACTCAGATAGATCAAGAAAACCTGTTGTTTTCTAACAATTACAGCAGAAGTAAAATCCCTTAACTGGGTAAGCTCTAACAAGCTTGGTTACTCATTAAATCCTCTAAAAAGGTGGTCCATTAGCTTGGATTCTTAAATCCTCTAGCGAGGTTACTCCTAACAGGGTATTGTGCTTCTAACAAGGCATATTTGTAAATCCCTTAACCGGGTGATTCCTAACCGGAATTAGTTTTTAATAGGACTTATTGTAAATCTCTAACAGGCTTTGGCTCCTAATAGGGCAAACTTTGAAAGAGTTTGGATAGCTATCCTTGTGAGTTCCATCTCACCGTGGTTTTTATCTATTTGGGTTTTCCACGTATAAACATTTGTGTCAAGTGGTGAATGCTTTTGTGGTTGTGATCTTATTTGTTGATTTGATTAACTTCTGATAAGGCATGTTAAGTATAAGTATTGAGAGATGAATATGTTGAGCTATGATTAAGCATTGTTGATGTTTACAAGATTGAAGGTGTTTACTATTAAAAATTGTCATAACAGTTAAACCGATTAATGTCAAGTATTCCTATGAATATTGATCTTGACTGAGATATGTTTACTTTATTTGACTGAGTTTGAGCTTGAGAGCTTTGTATCAGTTTTTCAATATACTGATTCACCCCCCCCCCCCCCGTCTCAGTATTCTACCGGATACTTATTCTTTCGTCATACCATCATTTTGTTTTCACAAGTTTTGAACAAACGAAAGATAAATCAGATAGACTCTACTATTGTCAAAAAGGTCATTTCTAACATCAAAAGCCCACACTTGATACTCCATCAGCTCAAATAGCCATGTCACACCCTAAGGTGCACCCCCTTTTTTGTCTTTGTCTAGAATGTGAACCAAAGAGAATTGCTCCTCAATTGGATCATCTTCTGGGGAGACATATGGTGAGTGTCTTGGGGGTGGATTCTCCCCCGCCCTTGCACTTATGATATCACAAATGTTTGGATAACTGACTCGGTGTGACCTCTATTTCTAAAGTTTATAGTGAGGGTTTCGTTCGAGTGGTGATAATCAATAACGTTTTCCACTCTATTAAAGGAGGCCTCCCAGCTTGTAGAGGTTACACTCTCCAAGTTTTTACGTACCTTATAAGCACTAAGGAAGACATGATGTCGTTATGACAACATGTAGCACTCATCACTTGCAACTTTTGTTGACAAACACATTTATTTATAGTGGCTTGGATTTACTTGGCTTTAGTCATTTCCACTCAGGTTTTTCCCCTCTCATCGGCCTTATGGGATTCTCAGGAGGGTAGGCCTGCTAAAAGATTTATCTTATTGCATGAAATGAAAGAAAGCAAGTAAAATAGTGAGTTTGCCTTTTTGATCACCCAATTAAGGGGAGAGCATATGCCTATCACTTTTGAATCACAATGAACACTTGTTCTTTTTATCCAATCATCACAATATTCTCTAAATGCTACTTGGAGATGTTGCTCCAACAATCATGGGGTTCTTTTTATCCAATATAGAAAAATGAGTTTGTTCTTTTTAACCAACAATTGTAAATACTTTGACCCTTTTGAGAAATACTTGGAAATTGAACCTGGTCAAAAAAATAAAGTCGTGTAGCCTTTGTATAAAAAACAAGAAGTTGTGTTCCTTTTAAACACCAAAATGAATGGATTCCTTTTTAATTTTGCACCAAAGTAAAAATGAGGTTCGTTTTAGCCTTGCAAAAAGGAAAGTTTGTCTTGATCTTTGTAATCCCTTTTGTAGCAAAAAGTAAAGATGAGCTCTTTTTTAAACACCAAAATGAAAATGGAGTTCTTTTTAGCTTTGCACCAAAGTGAAAGGGTAAGTGCACCAAGATGGTGAACAAAAAGGGGGGTATAAGTGGCCACTTTTTTTATGAAAACAGGTAAACCTGAACTTCAAAGAGATATTCGAAAGGTCACACACTCAAAAATAGGAGTTGAGAAAAGAATAATAATTGTAGTACTCTGAATCTAGTTTCTAAACTACTAAAGTTTTTTAAAATTGTATAAGATTAAGAGGGTCAAACCTCTCTCGCATGAAAAATTGTTCCCAATTTTTTTAGAAAAACATAACATAGTTGTTTTTCTATGCTACATAAAATATATAATTAGATTTAGTATTTTACAAAACCCTTTGGTAAGATGATAGGTAAGATTGAGATCTAGAAGTTGTGTATTTTTTGTAATTTTTCGTTGAGTATTTTTTTTTTATGATTTTTTGAAGTGACCGCATCCTGAAAATTTGGTACCTGTTCGTGCGTTCGGCATAACTTGCATCCAAATAATCGAAAAAAAAAAAAACATTGAAATTGTATAGAATCTAGTGTAGAACAATAATATTTCATTTTTAAAATTTGGTCAACTATCAAAAGTTATTAAATATGGTAGACGTATGTCTGTGAGGACTGTCAAGGCACTAGTAAAGAAAATTAAAGTTTACTATGCTAATGTTGTCTAAAAATAGAAAAAATTATATGGTCAAAAAGATGAGAAGACGTGTGAGATTATGGTGGTAATTTTAGAGATACCCACTTGATCATTTGTAAACCTAATGATGATGAAGTCAAGAAATCATGTTGGAAGATGAAAGAACATGTAAAGGGACAAAAATGTAGGGAAAATGGGCTTGCAAGCCTTAGGGTCATTTTCCAACCCTCTTACCAAGCCAAACCCGCTCGGGTTTTGAAAAACAAAAAGTACCATTCATAGTTCTACATAACCCGTACGGGTTATGTAGAACTAAAACCATCATTTTGAGTTTCACAAAACCCGTACGGGTTATGAAAAACATCATTTTGAGTTTGACAAAACCCGTACGGGTTATGAAAAACCATTATTTGAAATTTTAAAAAACCAGTACAGGTTATGAAAAACATCATTTTGAGTTTCACAAAACCCATACGGGTTATGAAGACATCAAAATGTATGCTTGTAAACTTAGCATATACTACACGTATGTATAGACACATATATAATATGTGTTTATGTATGTATATATGCATATCTATAGTTATATGTATATATTTATATACATATATGTATATATGTTTGTATACATGCATGTCTCTCTTCTTTTCCTCTCTCTCGTCTTCCTTCCCCATCACCATATCTGTCTATTCCGAGCCCTAATTATCCTCCTTGAGTTCTATCTCATCTCTCTCCCCCTCACACTTCTCTCTATGTCGAGTCTCTCACCCTCTTCTCCTTCTCGTTCTCTCTCTAACTCATGTCTCTCACCCTCTCCTCCTTCTCTCTCTCTCTCTCTCTCTCTCTCTCTCTCTCTCTCTCTCTCTCTCTCTCTCTCTCTCTCTCTCTCGCTCACACACACACACACACACATTATCCTATCCTATTATCACCCTCTCCCCCTTCTCTCTCTTTCTCTCCCCTACCTCTCCATCTCCCCCCTCTCCCTCGCCCTCTCATTATCTTATCCTATTCTCTCTCCTCCTCCCCCTCTCTTGACCCTATTCTCTCTCTCTCTCTCTCTCTCTCTCTCTCTCTCTCTCACACACACACACACACACACATTATCCTATCCTATTATCACCCTCTCCCCCTTCTCTCTCTTCTCTCCCCTCTCCCTCGCCCTCTCATTATCTTATCCTATTCTCTCTCCTCCTCCCCCTCTCTTGACCCTACTCTCTCTCTCTCTATCCTATTCTCCCCATTTCCACCCTCTCTCTCTCTCTCTTCCTCTCCCTCTCTCTCCCCCTCTCTCTCCCTCCCCCTCTCCTTGTCATATTCTCTCCCTCTCTTCTTATCCCCTATTCTCTATCTTACCCTCTCTCCCCTTACTCTCTCTCTAACTTCCTTTCTCACCCCCTCTCCTTATCCTATTCTCTCCCTCTCTTCCTATTCTCACCCTCTCTCCCTTCTCTTTCTTTCCCTATCTCCCTCACTCTCTTCCTATCCCCTTCTCTCTCTATCTCTAACACTCTCTCCCTCCCACTCTCATTATCCTATTCTATCCCTCTCTTCCTACCTCCTACTCTCTCTCTCCCTCCCCATCTCCCTAGTCTCTCTCTCTCTCACCCCCCCTCTCTCTCTCTCTCTTAATCCTATTCCCACCCTCTCTCCCTTCTCTTTCTTTCCCTATCTCTCTCCCTCTCTTCCTATCCCCTTCTCTCTTTATCTCTAACTCTCTCTCCCTCCCCCTCTCCTTATCCTCTTCCTATCCCCTACTCTCTCTCTCTCTCTAACTCTCTCTCCCTCCCCCCCTCTCTCTCTCTCTCTTAATCCTATTCTCACCCTCTCTCCCTTCTCTTTCTTTCCCTATCTCTCTCCCTCTCTTCCTATCCCCTTCTCTCGTTGTCTCTAACTCTCTCTCCCTCCCCCTCTCCTTATCCTATTCTATCCCTATCTTCCTACCCCCTACTCTCTCTCTAACTCTCTCTCCCTCCCCCTCTCCCTCTCTTCCTATCCCATTCTCTCTCTCTCTCTCTCTCTCTCTCTCTCTCTCTCTCTCTCTCTCTCTCTCTCTCTCTCTCTCTCTCTCTTCCTCTCTTAATCCTATTCTCACCCTCTCTCCCTTCTCTTTCTTTCCCTATCTCTATCCCTCTCTTCCTATCCCCTTCTCTCTGTCTCTAACTCTCTCTCCTTGCCCCCCCCTCTCTCTCTCTCTCCCTCTCTTAATCCTATTCTCACCCTCTCTCCCTTCTCTTTCTTTCCCTATATGTCCCCCTCTCTTCCTATCCCCTTCTCTCTATGTCTCTAACTCTCTCTCCCTCCCCCTCTCCTTATCCTATTCTATCCCTCTTCCTACCCTCTCTCTCTCTCTCTCTCTCTCTCTCTCTCTCTCTCTCTCTCTCTCTCTCTCGTATTCTCACCCTCTCTCCCTTCTCTTTCTTTCCCTATCTCTCCCTCTCTTCCTATCCTCTTCTCTCTCTATCTCTAACTCTCTTACCCTCTCCCCCCCTCTCTCTCCCCACTTCTTTTTTGGTTCCTAGTTCTACATAACCCGTACGGGTTATGAGAAATTTTTCCTCAAAACGAACTTGTTTTTTTATTATTAAATATAATGTTCCTCAAAACCCGTATGGGTTTTGAGGAAATTTTTTTATTATTATTATTATTGGCTAGGCTTGGTGTTACCAAGCCTAGTACGTTTTTGAATTTCATAGAACACACACGGGTTATGAGAAATTTCATTTTTTTTTGCATATGGCCACTTTTTTGTTCACCATCTTGGTGCACTTACCCGAAAATGAGGTTCATTTTATCCTTTTGTTAAAAAAGTACAATTTGTAACAAATGATGTAAAATAAATTAAACTACCTCCACAAAATGTTAGAACCTGCACCAAAAACACTCAAAATGTTAGTCAATATGGTGGGCTCACAAGCCTAAATTTTTCGTTTTTTGTTACAATTTTGAGCTCTCTGCCCAATACAAAAGCGCTAACAGAGAATCAAAAGTGCTATATTCGCAACAAAAGCGCTAGTTTAAAACAAAGGCGCTAAAATTGACAACAAAAGCACTACTTCTAACAGAAGCACTAAAATAGGCAACAAAAGTGCTAGAGTAAAAACAAAAGCGCTATTCTAAATATCCAGACAAAGCACAAAATCCAGAATAAAGGCACTATATCGGGCATCAAAAGTGCTAAAGCACTACCTGTGCGTGAAAACCTGCAAGTTTCAAAATGTTAGCTAAAATTTTAACCTCTTAATATTCGATTCACATCAGGTTCACCAAAATGATGCATGGAAAAGAGGACAAGCCAAAGACTATGTTCAAATGTTAGTATGTTAGTCCAACCATAAAACCCAAAACAAATGAACTAAAAACTACTCCAATACATACCAAAGGAGATTAAAAGCGTAAATGAAGCATGAACAAAATAAAAGAAAGGAGAAAAGCCTCCCTAAGATGCTTCCATGATGCCTTTGTTGCTCCTCCCTTGTTTCTCTCCTCTCCAAAATCCAAATGAGTGTAGCTCTCAGTTCTTAGCACTAACCATGGATGCCAAATGAAGATTCAAGATGGTTGAAATTGAAACACAAATGCTTATGCAATGCAAAGAGTAATGCTATGAGAAAGCTCAAGTATCTATGCTAATTCCAGTATAGTAACAATGCTCTAATGTTTCCTCCTTTGTTTGAGGAGAAGGGTTCTATTTATAGGCAAAATAAAAGATTGGATGGTCAAGATTGATTTGGTTTGTGGAGGGCCAAAATTGCATGATTCATGATCCATGTGATGGTTTTCAACCCAATCCCATGATGACGAGTGTCAACATGAGATGGCTTGAGAGGAGAGGGAATGAGCATTTAATGTCTGAGAAGACATGAGGGTAACCTCATGTGGGTTAGGTTATTGGATAAAGCTATTATCCAAGGGTAAGGTTATTATCCAATGGGTAAACTCTTGTGCAAAGTTTACCCATGGTTAAGGCTTGACTAAAGGGTCAAGACCCATGTGGGTTAGTGTGTTGAAGAAGGGAAGCATTTATGAGTCTTATATGGTTGATATGATGGGTTGGGAGTTAATTTTGGTTTAGGATTGTGCAAATGATTAGAAGAGGGATTAGGCTAATTTGGAAGGGCTTAGAAGAATCTAGAAGGGGGTTGGAAGAATCTAGAAGGGGATTAGTGAGCAAATAGGTTTGGCAAGTGGGTGAGGATAAATAGGCCTTTTAATTGAATGTTTTATTCTATTAAAATAGGGAGTGCAACTTGCATTTGTAGGAGAATGCAAGTGGATGGCATTTTTAAATAAATAACGATTTATTTAAATAGGGATTTGGTTAGAGTTTTTAAATAAATGTTTAATTTATTTAAATAAGAGGAAGAGGGAATTAAATAAATTTATTAATTTATTTAAATAGGATAGAAGAAATAGGCTAAGGTGAATTAATTAAATGTAAATTTAATTAATAGAAGAATAATAGTGCATTAAATAAATATTAAATATTCATTTAATTCATGGACAGATATATGTGTCTATAGTTTCTCTTCTAAGATAAATCTTAGGTTAGGGTTAGGGTTAGGGTTAGGGTTAGTATTAGGGGTGATTTAGGATTAGAGTTAATGTTAGGATTCACGTACAGGATTACCATTCTAGGATAAAGCTTGGGGTTAGGGTTATAATTGAATTAGGGCTAAGGTTAGCATTAGGGTTCTATTAGAATTGAAGTTGGCATTTGTGATTTAAATTAAGCTTAGAGATAGTGTTAGGGTTATGTTTTAATTAGTATTAGGGTTAGGATTAGTATTATGGTTAGAGTTAATGTGTGTTATACTAATGTTAAGATGTAATTAATGTTATGGTTCTCTTTTCTAATCATAACCCTAAACTTAATCCTAACCAACCCCTAACTCTAACCTTAATTTAAACTTTAACTCTAATCCTAACCCTGACCCTTAACCTTAACCCTTACTCAAACAAAGAAAGTGTATTAATGATCAAGGCTAGATCTACTCAATGTAATCTAATTCATAAATTTATTGTTTCTTTATATTCTAAAAATACTACAATATACAATGAAAGATCCTAAGAGACTTATGAGTAGGATATCAACTATTGATATATCATTACTATGACATACTATAAATTATTATTACCTTTTCTTTGTACCATATAATATATTATTTAATATATATTACTATCGACATAACCATTACACCTCCTTCTCATAGAAATTCTAATTTATATCAGCATAACCCGAAAGATACAATCCTAGTAATATATTAAATGAGAGATTCAATCCTAGTAATATATTAATCTTTACCTTCCAAACAACCAAGACTAACGCATGGTTTAGACTAGGAGTAGTAGGCCCAAGGGAGTTTGGAACATTCTCGAATATTGGAAGCCTCCAATTGAGACCAGTGTGGATATGACAAACTGGTAAGACCGTAACGGACCCGACACGAGTTCGATTCTTCCTAAGGCCTCGCCCTAGGTTCAGCTAAAGAAAAAGCAAATTTAATCACGTCGAAAATGACATCATAATTGCGTCATGATCACGTAGGGCGAAAAACTTATAGTCGTTAACAAAACGAACACAAACTCTACACGTGTAAGGCACGGATTCATTCCAGAAAGTTTGGAGCAAAGATCCAAGACCACTTCAGACACTACCGACTGTATTATATACTCCCAGACATTATCGACAGTATTATATATATACCTGTGTCCTCCACCCATTTGTTCAAAGAATCATTGAAGAAGAATTATTGTAGTCTGTTAGAACTAAGCTTCTTTCTCTTTGTTTTGTGGCATAATCATGGCGCCAGCAGTCTCTGACATTCGATGCAACGGAGCAGAGAAGGCAAAGGCGAAAGCCCATGTAATGTTGCTTTCATCATTGGGGCATGGCCACCTCATTCCATTCATGCAGTTGGCCAAAAATCTGGCCTCAAAGGGCCTAACAGTCAGCTTTGTCACCACCTTTCACCACATCCCTTCGCTGCAGAACAAAGTGGAGGAAGCCCAGAAAGCCGGGCTGGACATCCATCTGGTCGAAGTGGAGATACCCGAAGATCATCTGACGCTGGGCAAAGTGAACAGCAACAGCGTGCAATGGCACCAGCTGCCGCCATTGTTGGCCGCCGGCGAGCGCCTTCAGTACCACTTTGAGCGATTTCTGGGACGGTTCTTGAAAGGCGAGATAAACACGCTGCCACCACCGGCGTGTCTCATTGCAGACGTGCTGCTCGGGTGGTCTTCTGCCGTGGCCCAAAAGTTCGGTATTCCGCGGGTGAATTTCGAGACGTCGGGCATGTTCTCGGAGTCCGTGCAGCAGATCGTTTGGGACCTCCTTCCGCGTAACCTCTCACGCACGCCGTCGGGGCGGTTCGTCGTGCCCGGCGTGCCAAGGGAAGTTAAGCTCACGCGCCTTCAGCTGTTGCCCGAGCTTCCCGAGGCAACGCCCGAGAACGGCACGCATCAGTTCTGGTTGAGGCAGCGGGCAGGGAATAAGCAGAGCTGGAGAACGATCGTCAATTCGTTTTACGAGCTCGAAGGGGAGTTTGCCGACCATTTTGGGAGAGTTAATGGGACTCTCAGAACCATTGGGCCTTTGCTCCCGGCTGGGGCTTTTGAGAACCGGGAAGTTATAAGAATCGCGCCAGCTGTGGAAATGGGGGTGAATACGGAGGAGGAGAAGTGTATGCAGTGGCTGGACGTGCAGACGGAGGGATCTGTTCTTTATATTTCTTTCGGCAGTGAGAATTCTATAAAGACTCTGCAGATTGAAGAGCTTGCTTTGGGTTTGGAGGCCAGTGGGGTGAAGTTTCTGTGGGTTCTGCGTAACCCATCTGATTCGGCGAAGAAGGACTTTTCTTCTGCTTTGGATTTTCTCCCTGCGGGGTTGTATGAGCGTGTGGTTGAAAAAAAAAAGGGGATGTTTGTCTTAGGGTGGGCGCCGCAGCTTAGCATTCTGGCGCACCCTGCTACGGGTGGATTTCTGTCCCATTGTGGTTGGAATGCTGTGATGGAGAGCACCACCATGGGTGTTCCTATGATTGCTTGGCCGCTATATGCAGAGCAGCCGTTTAATTCTAAGTTTGTGGTGGACGAGATTAAAATTGCAGTGGAAGCCCCTCAGAGAATTGAGGAAAATTGGTTGGTGAGCAGGGATGATGTGGAGAAAGTGGTGAGGATGTTAATGGTGGAAGACAAGGGGAAAGAATTGAGGACCAGGGTCAAACAACTAAGGGTGGCTGCCCAAGTAGCGGTCGCCCCTGGAGGATCCTCTTTTACTAATTTCGATCTTTTCGTCTCAGAAATCAAGTCGCTACAACAAGTTTAATGAATGGGTTTTCTTCCAAGAATTGTGACTTGGGCTTCTCAAAGTCTCTCTGCTCAGACATTTTTTCTTCCTGTAAGAATGCTTTTACATGGTCCGCAATTTAGGTCAGTCTTTATTTTTCTTCTACCAGAAGAGTGTGAAGTTGGACTGGATACCGTCTCAATTTACTCTTGTTTTCTTTCTTGGCATATGAAGAATAATTCCGCATTTGAAAATAGTATGGGAATCTACATTATGTGGGACCATTTTGTATTCTGTAGCTCTGACGTTTGGTATATGTTGAATGACCCATTTCATTGGTGAAGTTTCTTTGACTCAGAAAAATGCACACAGTTTAATACTAAACTAGAAGCTTTCAGTTTCAGGATATAGCTGGTAACACCATAAATCACATCTTGGTATAGGAACAAGACAGAATATATGATTTCATTGGTGAAGTTTCTTGACTCAGAAAACGCAGAGAGTCTAATCCAGAAGCTTTCAATTTCAGAAAAACAGTTTAATCCTAATCTTGGTATTGGAACATGACACAATAGAATCGAGATCTAAACAAATCCTAATCTTGGTATTGGAACATGACACAATAGAATCGAGATCTAAACAAATTTTCACACCTCCACTTTGACAAACAGGGGCAGAGCAAGTGACACTACCTCATAGACAACAATCGGTGGAGCCCATGAGAAGGAAAATCGCTCAAGTGAGACCCAAATAACATCTGAGCCTAAAATGTAAAGAATCCACAGTCCCACCAGAGGCTCTGCAAAAGAAGTCACACACAGCAGCCAAAATTCTAGGTTAGACCCTACTTTTATATTGAATTAAGGTTAGAAAAGGGAACACGGAGCTTCAAAGACAGATCACACATGGAACCGACATTCCAGTCGAGTGGCAGAGATAGCAGCTTTATCCTGTGGCATGCATATTGTTGGTTGATTAATAAAAATTTTAAAAATGTAAAGATTAATAATTATATCTCTCTTACCCAGTCTTTACAGTCTGCCATGCATATGGTTGGTTGATTAATAAATTTTTTAATAATGCAAAGATTAATAATTATATATCTCTTACCCAGTCTTTACAGTCTGCCATGTTTGACAGTGACAAAGCGGCCACTACCCTAATTATTATTGGCTGGTGTATCCTCACCTTCCCGGTCTTTACCCTCCATTCTGCATCAGTCAGCCCATCTATTGAAGGGTCCACTGAGTCTTTTACGAACCCTGGAACTTTATATGGGAGTTGGTGTAGTTATTTGGAAGACATCTCTTATTATTGGACGAAATTACCAAATAGTGAAATGATTAATAGATGATTTCCAAGTTTCAGTCACAAGTCTAAACAGACCATAAAAAATCGATTTAGATTAAGAGACTAGTAAATATTAAAAGCAGTCGAATTAGATTAAGACTTTTGGTTTTATTTAATTCATATGTCATTCCTTGAGGTAATTATGTGAAAATGGTTTATTTGTTTTGTTTTGTTTTTATTACATCGAGATAGATGTATCTTATAATGTCAACAAAATAGGAGCTCAACACATTTGTGAAAACAAAGTAGACAACATTGACATGTTTTCATTTAGAAGATTTACTTTCATATTGAATTTGATTTGTTTTTTTATTTTCACAAGTAGAAAATATAGACAACATTGGCATGTTTTCATTTATAAGATTTGATTTCATATTGAATTTGATTTGTTTTTTAATTTCCACAAGAAGAAAATATGGACTTAGCTCGACACATTTGTAAAATAAATAAAAAACCATAGCAACAAAATAGACAACATTGGCATGTTTCCATTTAGAAGATTTAATTTCATAGTGGATTTGATTTGTTTTTTTATTTTCACTGGAGTAAGCAAAACTATGGACAACGTCAATGGTCCCTTGGTCTACTGGTGAAGTTGAATGGCTCCAAATGAGCCCACTAGGGATCTTGCTGAGTGCAAGGCTCCAACATCATAAGGGATGAGGTTGGGATCGTGCCCCGGACGAATTTGGCGGAATGGATACCCCTCAGTCCTTAGCTCTTAGCCGAAGAGGTTCAGCCTATTGGCTCGTGCCCCCGTATCGGGTGGCAAAAAATACTTCGTGAAGGCCCTCGATGGGCTGGCAACTCGCGGGCTTCATGCCCTTGCTGGATTGTCGTGCTCGCAGGTTTGGACCTCCATCAAAAAAAAATATGGACAACTTTCTATTTTTTTAAGGTAAAAGAATGTTTCTCTTGATATTCTAAAACAAAAAGTATGTATGGCCATAATCTATATAGATTAATTTTAAGATATATATGCTAGTTATTATATGAGAGTGTATTTGGATTTAATTATGTAAGAATTTATTGTGTTCAATCTTTTTTATCACTTTCATCTATTGTATGCAAGTGTCTCTTCTCTACACTCTTCTCTTCTCTTGTTTTGTCAACCTAATAATAGGTTATGCAGTGTGCTACAAAAGAAAAGAAAAAAATACAATATTAAATGCATACTTACTCGCATACAATTTTTTGAATTATGTAAATATGATGTGTTTAATTTTTAATTATTATATTATAAGTGAAAATAATATATTATTACTTTTTTGGTTTTTAATTTTTTTGTGATAAGGAAATTTAGTAAAATATAATATTTTATTAATATACTAATAAAAGATGTGACGTATCATTTGTTTTTTGTTTTTTTTTTTGCTTGATAATGGGCTGAGGTCGTAAATTTTATTAATTAGGAGAAATAATTACAAATTTATACAAGTTCGGTTCGGTGTGGGCATCGATAGAAAAGAACCGGACGAAGAAAACCTCTGGTCTTGCCCAAGGATAAATTCTGGATGACGTGTCATTTGTTGTTTGCTATTTAAGCAATGTAATGTATATAAATTTTTTATCATTCCAATTGCTATTCATGTAACTTATTTTGTGAAAGTGTTTTTTTTAATTATCAAGTATGGGAGTATTTTTGGATTTAATTATGTGAGATTTTTTGTATTCAATGTTTTCGATCACTCTCTCATCTATTGTTGAGAGACTCTTCTCTTCTCTTGTTTTGTCAACATGATAATAGGTTATGGAGATTGATACAAAAGCAAAATTTTACAATGTTAAATACATATTTATTCACATAATATTATTGATTATCTAAATATGATGTGTGTAATTTTTTATTATTATATTGCATATGAAAATATTGCATTATTATTTTTTTTGGCTAACTTTTAAAAGTTTTGTGATAAGTAAATTTAGTAAAATATGATATATTATTAATATACTAATGAAAGATATGTTGTATCATTTGACATTTTCTATTTAAATGGTGTAATTTATCTAAATTTATATCACTTGACATTTGTTATTCAAATAAATTTTATATTATAATTAATTAAAAAAAATGTATAAACAATTTTCCACAATTGATTTAAAATAATACATAAATAGTGGTCAAATATCATACCTTTTTATTAATCTTTGTAAGTACCAATTGATTATAATTGCTAAGACTGCATGTTTCGAAATAAATATTTATCACTTTGCCAATGTTTTTGTGGGAAAGAATATGAGGCTTTTATGTGGGTTGTTTGCTATGAAGACTTTTGTATTTGGAAAATGAGTTTGAAACAAGACTAAAAATGAGAGGAGATGGAAACGAAGATAATTATGAGATTATAGGTGATTTAGATAATTATGAGATTATAAGTGATTTTATAAAATATGATATTTAAAAAAATTTAACATGTGAATCAATTTCTACTTTCACATTTTTCTTGTAAAGATTTTCTTTTTTTTTTACTTTGTTTGATTGTCTTTTAAAAATTGAAATTTATGTTGAGTAGATTAGATGTACATTATTAACCTAATCATTATCCTCAATCTCATCTCTATAGAGAAACCCTTTATCTATAAATATTGATTTCCTAAAAGAATGTGTCAAGCTTCTTACCTTTGAAAACATAAGAAATTTTTAAGATTATTATAAATCTTTTTAAGTCTTATGATATACTTTATTTGTGGTTATCTTAAATTAAAAAAAAAAAATACTTTTGTTGGAATAATTAGTGTAGTATTTTACACGATTGAATGATGTTGAAATTTCATGGGGCTTATGGGTACCTTTTCAAACTAATTCATGAAAGACTCTCTAAATATTTGATAATTAAATATATTTATAAATTTATATTGATGGTTTTATGAATATGAGAAGCTTAGTTTCTTTTAAAAAATTATGAATTTTATAGTAGTGATGGTTTTATAAATATGAGAAGTTTAGATTCTTGTAAGAAATTATGAATTTTATAATAATTATGAAAAAATGCAAACATTTTATTGAGTATTTGTTGTAAAATTAAAAACTAAAAATATCTACTATATGTACATCAATCAGTGTAGGGTGGACTTGTCAATTAAACCCGTCTTAAAATGATAGTAAATGGTATTTAGTGTATGTGTATGGAAACAAAAGATCAAAAAGAGGTTAAAATTGATCTTAGTTGAGAAATTAAAGATGGTCACACTTAAAATTTGAAGACATAACAAGAACAAGTTTCATATTGCTTAGACTCTAGTTTCTAAACTACTTATTTAAAAAAAAAACTGTAAAGATTAATAAGTTTAACTAAGGAGGAGCACATAAAGTATTTCTATTTTCATAACAAAAATATAGCATCTAGTGCACAAATCCTAAAATGTTGACTCTTTTGAAATATTTCATGAATTACTTTGATGAAAAATTAATTAATATCATATAGTTTATGCCTTATTTTTAAAAAAAATATTTTTTTTATTAATTTTGAAAGTGAAAATACCATGTAAAATGAAAAGTTGATTATACTCTCCATAATATTTTAAAGAAATAATTTAAGGTTAATTTTTTTAATATACATATAGAATAGAGTTTAGAATGTAAAAATATAATTTCTTTCAGATATGGGTGAATTGATAAAAAATGGAAGCAAAATATTATATACATTATTTTTTGGTAAATTAGCAAATGAAATTGAAGATCAAAATTTTAATATATTCAAAATGTAAAAAATAGAGGCTTAGAGAGGTAAGCGAGCTTGAAAAAGTTATTGAGGTATTTATTTAGATAAATATAAAATAATGTACAAAATTGATGGAGAGCATGCTTGGCAGTTAGTTGTTTTTCTATATTTGTAGAAAATGCATATTTAGGCATTCAGATGTAAGTACAATCCAATGCATTGGTAATATCCAAAATAATTTATAATGCAAACTGTAGCATCCTAAAATTGCACCCTTATAATACAATTTTGACTGCATTGGGTCCCTACTTTAGCGTTTGCACCCCTAGGCCTGATTGGGACTTGATTCTACTCATACCACTCAAGAATGGCTGCATTCTTTACTTTTGCATCATCTAGGCACCTTGTCTTAGCCCCAAAATGGGGTAGGACCAGGGCGCCATGCCCTAGTCCTCCCTAATTGGGTTCTATTTCAAACCCTCTTCTCTATTTCAAAAATGAGCGGGATTCCTAGCTCCGTGTTGGCTCATATCGAAAAATTAATCTTTTTTGACAGACAAGTATAAAAGGAGGTTTTCCCCTCTTATTTTGAGATACAGGGAGATACATCAGCAAGAATACACACATGTTATCAAGCATTCAAGAAATTAAGAAAGTAATCAATCTTCCTTCAAGCCTTGGAGCAGCAACAAAGTCAAGAATCAAGCATTGAAGTGGAGATTTACATCTTATTTTGTCAAAGACTTCATGAAACCCTAATCTCGTGCGGAGATAAACAAAACTTTACATAGAGGCATATCATTTGGTTTTCAGTCATTATTCAGCATCTCCCTCAAAAGGATAATCTTCAATTACAGCAATTCAATTATCTTTTATCTCTATTTCACATGATTTAAGCAAGCCCCTATTCCCAACCTATTTCCCTTTCTTTTTGTGTGCAGTAAACAGGTACAAAGTTGCGATCTTTAGAATAGGCATTATTTGTAGAGATGAATTAACCCTTTTTGGTGTGCAAAAAGTTAGGAGGATGAGGACTAGAGCGACAGGCACTCCGGTCTCGACTTTTGGAGATTTTTTGGGGATCAAGACTGAATTTGCATATATTTCTCAGATCTGAGTGTGTGCCTCAATTTGATGACTGTAGCTCATTGTTTCCGCATTTTTTCCTTCATTTTCAGCACTTTACCCTAATTTCACAAATTCAACTAACAAAAGAGGGCAAATCAATTCATCCCTTGAATACAATCAGTATTTTTAGTCCTTATCATTACTGGTTTGTGACTAAATCTATTGGATTCACCCCTTTTGAATGTAATGGTAAATTAGCGGTTTTCATCCCTCTAAAGGTGGAAACCCTAATATTCTACCCATTACATTTTGGTGAACTCGACTCCTTACACCTTCAATTCTGATTTATGTTCTCAAATCTGAGTGTATGTGCAATTTAAGATTCAAATTTTCATTTACTAGTTTGATTTCCAAGTGAATTTTAAAAATTTAGAGGTTAAATTCAACAAAACCCTAACTTTCAAATTTAAAATTGAACTTATAAATTACTTAATTTAGGTTAATTATTTCATATTTGAGTGTATTCTCATTTCATAATTCAAATTTTCACATACAAGTTTAGTTTCCAGTCAGATTTCAAAAATTTAGTGGTTAATTGCAAAAACCCTAATTTTTAAATTTTAAATTGAACATGTGGGTTGTTTAAATTTTGGATTACTGTTAATGTTAATTCAAATTCAAAATTGCAATCTTGGATCCAATTTTAAATTAATTTTAAAAACTAAGAGGTTATTTTCACAAAACCCTAATTTTTAAATTTAAAATTACTAGTGGATTGTATGCTCTTTATGCTTTTATCTTTCCAAATCTTAATTGAACAATCACTTTTACAAAAAATTTACATTGGTTAATTATTTCAAAATTCAATTTTCAAAGTTCAAATTTCAAATTTCAAATTTCCAAATTTCCCTCCCTTAGTGCATGAGTTTTACTACTATTAGTCCAACCTATAATATCCTTGTGAGAAGTTGTAGAATTAAGGCTTCATAAGGTTTAATTACTAAGGAGATGGAGCCTAGTTTGGATAACTTGTTCCATGAGGATGTTGGTAGTTCTTCCAATCCTACAAATGACCCTGTTTATCCTCATTCTTTCCTTAATACTCATGATATGGATGAATCGCTAACTAGGGTATCCGTTGACCAATTGGAGAAGATTGACAATCAATTTGAAAATCTTCAACAATGGATGAGTCAACAATACCCGGAAAGTGAAGCTCTACCATTGATTGAAGGATTAAAAAGAATGGTTCAAAGTGATAAACTTGGTGTTGATGTGTTTTGTGGTATTGCTCATATTGTGGATACTAATATTATGCCTATGAAGAGTTGTGTTGAAGTCCTTGGCTATACACAATCTCCTAGTCAAGTTAATCATTCCATTTCCTTGACTACTCCTATGGCTAGTTTTCCCACCTTTACATACAACATCATGGCTACCTCTACACAAAATGTCATACCTACACATGTTAGTCAAGGGAGAAATTACTCTAATCATAATTCCTTCATCCCTCCTCCTATGAGTCTTCCATTTGTTACCCAATCTTCTCCCATACCTACCTATCATAATGTCCCACCTCCTTATTCTCAAGCTTCTCCTTCATTCATGAATGTTACCCCTCCTTCTCAATCCCACATGTCCAATTTTAATCCTTTCACCGAAGCTACCATCAATAATCTAGCCCAAACAGTGTCTTCCTTACAACAACAAATAGCTTCCATGAATCAATCTAAGTATAATGTGCCCATATTTGATGTAGAGATCCCATTATCGGATGACATTTTTTGTGTTGTCCCTCCTAAACATGTTGAAGTCCCTCAATTGGAGCTTTATAATGGAAAAGGTGATCCCTTGACTCATGTTAAAACATTCCAAACTTTGTGTAGTGACTTTGCTCATGACAAAAGATTGTTGGCTAAATTGTTTACTAGAACACTTAGGGATAAAGAAATACAATGGTATTTTTCTTTTCCTCCTAATTACTTCTTTTCAACAATTGGCTAATGCTTTCACTCAACAATTTCACAATAATATTGGTCCTAAGATTACTTTGGTTGATTTGATGCATTGTAAGCAAGGTGTTAAAGAAAAAACGATTGATTTTATTGGTAGATATAAACATTTGTGTAAAGCGGAAAATCGCTGTCGAACCCTAGTTGTTCTCCCCTCTTCTGACTCCGAGGAGAGAGAAGGGAGGTTCGCTAGGATTCGATGGGTTTTCACTTAGGGGGAAGACTTTACATTCAAAAGAGGGGTTGAAACTCATAAGATCCAATCCCACATAATGTAAGATTGGATGCTAAATGAATTTCAAGGGTTAGGAAAGCAAGGCTACCCTCTTTTGTAAAGAATGTGCATAGAAGAATTAAGCTAAGCATGCATAGAAAGTGACAAAGATTCGCTTATAAACTGAGTTTAGGTTATAGGATGAAGCTGCGGACCTGGAATTAGCAGTAGAATGTCGATACGGCGCTGTCCTGCAAATTTGAGCAAAAGTTGTCGGGACGATGGCGCCCAGCGCCACGGTCCTCCGAAAAATCCGTCAAACGAAGGGGGATCGGTTCGTCTCTGCACAAGGATTCCAGATCTTCAATTTCAGCCGCGTACCTGCAACCTACACACAGAAAAGCGAAGACGATTGGGGGGTTAGGGATTAGGGGTTTGCCTTTAGGTCAAACCCCGGTTTTGGAATTAACCAAGAAATGAGCAAGAGCTGTAAATGTAAATGACTGTAATGTAAACAAGTACTAATACCTTGTTCTAAGGATGTTGGTATCCTTATGTGCGAAGGTTTAGATGTTGTATGTTGTAGTATGTAGTATGTTGTATGTAACATGTAGTAAGTGATCTCCTCTTCAATGGTTGAATCCTTGTCTTGAATGCAACACTTAGCCTTGAATGGAGACTTGAAATGATTGATTGCTTGAATGCTTGAGTATAGTTTCCACGCTTTGTACACATATCCTCCCCATGTATGTGTTCTCCCAAATGAGGGAGAAAAATGTAGTTTATATACTTGTCAATTAGGGCTGATAGACTGATTTTCCCGACCTTAGGCCGACCAGGGAAGTATATTTCCAAATTGCAATCAAAAAGACCCGATATCACTTAGGAGACCGGGCCCAAAATAGGACCCAGGGACCAAGGCGCTGGGCGCTCTGGTCCCACCTCCGGGACAGTGGGGTGCAAGGAGGTTCAGGCCAAGGTGCTTGAAAAATGCAGTTTTTGGTGTCGTGAGCAAGTTTTGGGGTCTCCATTCAGGTTGCGTGTTGCGTCGCCATCGTGAAGACCAAAATGCAGTCGAAATTGCAAGTGTCGCAATTTTAGGACGCTACAATTTGTATTCTCAAATTGTTTTTCCTGTGCATGATCAAGATATTCATTAAAGAATTTTTATTTCTAATTTATAAAATGACAATAGGGATAAACTTCTCTTTTCTGAGTTTACTTCCTTTACGTAGTTGTGTGTAGTACTTCACAATTATCACCTTACCATGAGTCAATTGGAACAATCATCTTCAATGGCTCTGAATGATAAAAGTGAAAGTGATCAACAACCTTTTGTGAAGTTCAAACTGAATAATGGATTCATCAAGTTCAATGACAACAAGAACACTCAAGTAGCAACCGCAACAACAGGTGTGCCTCTTTTGTCTAAATACTTTAGAAAATAATTCACTCCTCTTAATAAATCTTTGCATATAGTATTATGTCACAATTGTTACAAAGGAATGTATTGAAGCTTCCCCCTATTAAACCAATTGACACAACTAAGCCCTTGTCACCTTCCTTTAATTCCAAAGCCTTTTGCCAATATCATCATCAACCTGAAGAATTCCTTTATACTTTAAGTGACATGTGAATAAATTGATGTGATAGTTAGAGTTTTTTATGGTTTCTCTTGTCCCACTATTGGTTCTATCACACTTCCTATTGAGGTTGGCACTAAATACTTAGATGTTGTCTTTTCTATCATTCCCACATCCGATCAATTTCATGTGAAGTTGGGACATCCTTGGCTCTCTTCCATGAAATAAATCGCTTCTATTGTTCATAAGTGTTTGAAATTTCCTCGTGATTATAAAATCATAACTATTAATCATAGCATGTATCAACCTACAGTGAGGAATAGAGATGTTTGTATTGATTATCTTTGGTCCGCAAAATTCCAACCTCTTAAGCCTAGAAGTGATTCTCTTTTTTAATCTTACCAAAAATGGAAGAATGACATGATTTTATCCGTGAGTAAACCTATAAATCCAACACTTAGTCTTCCTCCTAGTAATGAACATATTCCTTCTCCTAAGAATGTGCTTCCTCTTCCTCCTAAGTATGAACCTACTCTTCCTCCTAAGGATAAGCATATCATTCCTGCTAAGGATAAACCTATTCCTCCCCCTCATGATGGACTTGGTCTCCTTCCTACGCCTTCCATTCCTCCTTTATATGGTGTGGTTTTGCCTCCTACATCTTACAAAGGGAAGCGTCTCGCATCTGCTATTGTTCAACCTAAAATACCTTCTCTTGTGAGTCGTTCCTTAAAAGTAGAAAATAATCCTATACCTAATGAACCTAAACCTTCACAACCTTCAACTAAAACTAAACGAAGTCGTTGTGCGAGAGAATGTTGATGGAGACACTATGCTAGAGCTCGTGAACTTGCTTCTCAAATCACTTCTTCTCCAAAGACACCAACTGCTGATATAATCCCATTTTCTCAACCTTCTCCTAATCAGGAGGTTCAACCTAAATCTCCAAGATTAAAAATGATTAAGACAAATGATGGTTCAATTTATATTCCTATAAGAGATCCTATTTTTGTTAATCTTGATAAGGAAATAAGTGAGAATGTTGTTCATGATGAAAATGTTGATCCTAATATTGCAGATGATGAATATGAATATGTTGATGTTGATAATGATTTGTCTAAACAATTTTAAAAAGCATTAATCCTAGCTCCTATTAATAGACAAAGTGACTCAACATTAGAGCATGGTCCCTGTTTGGAACTTGTGATAGCTCCATCTACTGTGCTCGATGTTTCTCCTCTTGCATGTTGTCCACCTTCCCAAAATAATATTTAGTGAGATGGGGAGGCAGATGACTTGCTTGATTAGCTCCATGTGTATCGTAGATTCTCTCTCATTCTCTCCTCTCTTTCTTGTTTGTGACCTTCTATTTGTCTCTTAATTCTTCTATTTGTTGTCCCTAGTGTTGTCTATGTTAGTTAGATGAGAGGGGAGGGGGGGTGAATCAGATAACCTCAACGATAATTACTTTAATCAGATTCAACCTCAGTAGCATTTACTTGATATGCAACTTATGACTGTAAATCATTCAAACTCATAAACAGATAAGCATGAAACATTCAATCACATTTCACACCATATTTAACGTGGAAACCCTAATAGGGAAAAACCACTGTGGGATTTTGGACCCACAAGAAAATATACTCTTCTAGAGTATGCTCAGTTAAAAGAAAATCCTATTAAAGATTACATACACATTGCTAGATGTGACCCGGTCAAGGGATTTCCCTCAGATATGTTAGAATCTTCACTTTGTTAGAAGTGACCTTGTCAAAGGATTTCAAACACTCATTCAGAATGTTACCTTCCAAGAGGATTTACAAATAAGATTGTTAAGTCCACTCGGTTAAGAGATTTCCTGTCACTTACAAACATAAATAACAGTAATGAAATATATCTGCAACTTCACATCTAAAATGTTAAAGCAGATTCTATGTGCTCAATATGCTCAAGATAATCTTGTCATAAGACTTATCTTGCTCCTTGTTGGGCTTCTCAATCTATTCTTCAATCAGATCTTCAATCTTCTGTACTCGGTAAATCACCTCTGTAGCATCAATGTGCTTTAGTTTTCCCGCCTTTATTGTTCTCCAATTGATCTTTATTTATAAGCAATTCCTGACTGCTTAATCTCCTTAATCATATTTCCCATGATTAATCTTAGCCATCAGATCTTCAAACTTGACTACGTTCATTGTATCTTTCGATCTGAAAAATGTTTTATCTTGCCTTGAAACTTGTATACCTTTCTTGGTACTTGAGCTCGGTTAGGACCATTCAATCTATGTTGTAGATCTTACTCTTGAATTTTAATTGCCATTGATCCTTAACAAACTTCTTGCACGACATTCCTATCTTCAATAAACCTCCAGCTCATTGGCATCCTTCATTAAATAATGTATACACTTTATTTAATGCATTATGTTACTGCTCGGTTGATACTCGGTTAATACTAAACTTTACTCGATAGTAATTCTCTTCTCGGTGACTTTTTCATTCATTAACCGATATCGGTAACCTTGGAGTTTACCGACTAACTCCTTGCTCGGTAAAATAGAATAGTATCAAACCTTTACTCATTCTATTGCATGAAATATTTTCTCCTTCCTGTTCAGTCTTTGAATACACATATATAGCATATCAAAACAATCAAAACATCATAATCTCATTATTATGAGACTCGGTAATAGTTTCCCATTGAATAACTTATTACTCCCCTTCATTTTCACATTCTTTATGTGTCACTTACTACCATCTTTATACTCATCAAAACATACTTTTTAAGATATGGCAACATCATACTGAATCAGAAAATCAATTGCTTGACATCAATGACAAAATAATAATGTTAAGATAGTAATCATCATTTATCATTCATCTCCAACAACCTTCTCAATATCATCAACCATCAAACTTATTGTAATGCCAACAATCTCCCAACTTATTGTAATGCCAACAATCTCTCCCTTTGGCATTGATGGCAATACCAACTTGATTTATTCCAATTGATTCAAACTGCAATTATTCTTCTCCTGTTATCCTTGAGCTGTAAACAATCATCTCCCTGTTGTAACCTTTTCCTATTTGATAATCTTCTCCCCCTTTGACAACAATGCCAATAGTAAGATTGATCCATAATTACTCCCCCTATGAAGTAATTTTCCTGTAGTTCAAACATATACAAATGTATCTCAGTCAGAGCAACTTGTCTTCATTTATTGTATCCTGCACAACTTTAGACATCCTTCTAAAGTGTGTAAATCAGCATCAACTTACAAATAGTATTCTTTGGAGTCATAGAATTGATGTTGTCACTAAACTCTGTCAGTGAGTGCTAGATAGGGGTAGGACCCCTAACTTACTTCTGAGATACTCGAAAGTGTCCCTTGGCAGTGGCTTTGTGAAGATGTTTGCGATTTGTTCCTTTGTGCTAACATATTTCAGCACAACATTCTTTTCTTGAACTTCTTCTCTAAGATAATGATACTTTATAGAGATATGTTTTGTCTTAGAGTACATTACCGGATTCTTTGAAATGTTAATAGCACTTGTATTATCACAAAATATAGTTACTGGCCCGGTAACTGTCTCATTCATTCCTTCCAACAGTTGTTTGATCCATGCTATATTGGTACAATTCAATGCTGTAGCGACATATTCAGCTTCAGCTGTTGATTGTGAAATGCATCCTTGTTTCTTGCTAAGCCAACTTACTAGTCTCTCTTCCAAAAAGAAAGCTCCACCGCTTGTGCTTTTCCTATCATCAATATTTCCTGCCCAGTCAGCATCAATGTAGACTTTAAAGTCAAAATCATTCCTCTTTTCATATAGTAGACCATAATCTTCAGTGCCTCTCAAATATCTAAAAATTCACTTGACTGTTGTCATATGAGTTTCTTTGGGATCGGTAGAAAATCTTGCAGCTATACCTACTGCATGTGCTATATCAGGCCTGCTATGAACTACATATTGCAACTTTCCAATCATAGATCGGTAAAGTGTCTCATCAACAGATGCAGATTCATCATTCTTTGATAGTTTACAATTAGTAGTCATTGGAGTACTTACAGGTTTAGAATCCTCCATTCCAAATTTCTTCAAGATTTCCTTTATATACTTGGATTGAGTAATGAAAATCCCATTTTTCATTTGCAGTATTTGTAAACCTATAAAATACTTTATCTCACCGATTAATGACGTCTCAAATTCTTTGCACATTTCATTTCCAAAGTTCTTACTTAAAGAGTCATTTCCACAAAAAATAATATCATCAACAAATATGGCTGACATTAATATTCCATTCTCATCATTCTTCATATACATGTTGTTGTTCTCACTAGTCTTTATAAATCCAATCTTAATAAGTAAGAGTGCTACCTTTCATACCATGCTCTAGGTGCTTTCTTTAGACCATATAAATCTTTGTTCAACTTGCATACCTGATCTCTATTCTTCTCTTCAATAAATCCTTCAGGTTGTTCAATATAGACTTCTTCTTCTAGTATATCATTCAAAAATGCTGATTTAACATCCATTTGATATACCTTGAAATTTTTGTAAGCAACATATGCCAACAATGTTCTTACACCTTCAATTCTTGCTACAAGTGCAAAAGTCTCTCCATAGTCTATTCCTTCTTCTTGAGCATAACCTTTCCAAACTAGCCTTGCTTTATTCTGAATGACCTCACCTTTTTCATTTAGCTTATTCCTGAAAATCCACTTTGTATAGATTACATTTTTCTATTCTGGTCTTGGAACCAGAGTCCATGTTTCATTTTTCTTGATTTGATCAATCTCTTCTGTCATAGCATTCACCCAATCTTCATTGCTTAGAGCCTCTTTTACTATCCTCGGTTCAATTTCGGATATCAGACATGTGTTATGTCTTAGTTTGTTCCTTGTCATCACTGGATCATCCTTATCTCCTATAATCTGACTTGATGCATGATTTCTTCTGACATATTTTTCTAATATAGGCTCGGTAGGCTCTAGATGATCTTCTTCATCACTCGGTAACTGAGTAATTTCTTCATTGGCTTTCTCAATAAAACTTGTCGGTTGTACATATATAAACTCTTCATAATCTTCTGTTTCTTTGGAGTTTCCTTCATCATTCCTTTTTGCAAATTCATCAATTTTCACATTTGCACTTTCCACAATTTTGTTAGATGATTTGATCAGACATTTAAATGCTTTACTCCTAGAGGAATAACCAAGAAATGTTCCTTCCTCACTTTTTTGATCAAATTTTCCATTTCTATCATCTTTGTGAACATAACATCTACTTCCAAATGTTACGGTTTCAAGCAGATCCGAAGCAAATATGAACTAACAATTATATGCAGATTTAAATAGGAAAGATAAAGAAATAAAACTGGACACAGATAACACAGAGATTTAACGTGGTTCACCTAGAATGGGTTACGTCCACCATACAGAGCCATCCAATCTTTCTTATTATCCAGCAAAAAATAGTACATCAACCTTACAATGCCTTAAGCATCCCAGCTGCTTATAACATGCATTTTTAGGGCAACAAACAAAGTCGACCTTTTTAGGGTTTTATTACAATGTCGATTTTCATCAACGAAAAAACGGCAAAAAAAAAATTCTCGGGGGCTGCCGCCCCTGAACCCCCGCTTTTCTCAGGGGTTGTCACCCCTGAACCCCTGCCCGAGGCCCAACCTGGCCCCGGACCCCAGCGAGGATACGTGTTGAGTGTATAGTACTTTGCTAATCAGTCACCACATTTCAACAATCTCCCACTTGGAGACTGATCAGGCTCCACACCAAACAATCTCCCACTTGGAGACTGATCAGGCTCCACACCAAACAATCTCCCACTTGGAGACTGATACTACATGACACCACTATACATGCAACATCCGCTGGATAAAAAACTAGGACTTGACTGGTATAAATTCCACAATTATCAATCAAGAAGACCAACAAAAACTGATGAAGAAATCAGCTTCTCCTGTGGAACTACCTTTGTGAACATATCGGCAGGATTCTCACTTGTGTGAATCTTCTCAAGCCGTAACTGACCCTCCTCCAAAATAGTCCGAATGAAGTGGTACCTAAGCTGAATGTGCTTTGTCCTTGAATGAAAACTAGAGTTCTTTGCAAGATTAATGGCACTCTGGCTATCAGTATACAATGGGCTATCCTCTTGTGTCTGACCCAATTCCTTCAGAAAACATTGCAACCAAATCATCTCCTTGCTAGCTTCTGTAGCAGCAACATACTCAGCTTCAGTGGTTGAAAGTGCAACAACCTTTTGCAGCCTAGAAATCCAACTGACTGCAGTTCCCCCTATAGTAAAAACATACCTTGTAGTACTCCTCCGTGAATCAATATCACCCGCCAGATTAGAGTCAACAAATCCACTCAGAGCAGCATGAGATCCTTTGAAACATAATGCCTTTGTAGTAGTTCCTTTCAAATACCGAAGAATCTATTTCACAACATTTCAATGCTCCATACCCGGATTACTCATAAACCTGCTCACAACTCCCACTGCATGTGCAATATCTGGCCTTGTGCATACCATTGCATACATCAGACTGCCAACAGCTGATGAATATGGGATGTTAGACATTTTATTAACCTCTTCCTGTGCCTTTGGACACATCTCCTTAGTCAATTTGAAATGACTAGCCAAAGGTGTACTAACTGCTTTTGCATCCTGCATGTTAAATCTTTTCAACACCTTCTTTATATACTCACTTTGGGACAAATTCAAGGTTCTATTTTTCCTATCCCGTGTAATCCTCATACCGAGAATTTGCTTAGCTGCACCCAAATCCTTCATAGCAAATGACCTGGCTAATTTCTATTTAAGATCATTTATATGTTGCATGTTAGACCCAGCAACAAGCATGTCATCAACATAAAGCAACAGGATAATATAACTGCCATTATCAAATCTCTTAAAATATACACAATGATCAGAATGACATCTATGATAACCGTGTTCAGCCATGAAACTATCAAATTTTAAATACCATTGTCGGGGTGCTTGCTTTAGGCCATACAAACTTTTCTTCAACCTGCACACCAAGTTCTCCTTACCTTTGACCTCATATCCCTATGGTTGCAACATGTAAATTTCCTCCTCCAGATCTCCATGGAGAAAAGCTATTTTGACATCTAATTGTTCAAGATGTAAATCATCTGCAGCCACAAGACTAAGTACAGTTCTAATTGAAGTCATTTTTACAACTGGAGAAAATATTTCATCATAATCTATACCCTTTTTCTATGCAAAACCTTTTACCACAAGTCTGGCCTTATATCTTTTCTGACCTCCTTCCTCCTCCTTCAGCCGATAAACCCATTTGTTAGGCAAGGCTCTTTTTTCTGCAGGTAAAGGGACTAAGTCCCAAGTCTTATCTTTCATCAAGGAGTCCATCTCCTCTTTCATGCCTAGCTCCCACTGTTGTTTGGCATCTACCTGCATTGCTTCTTCATATTCTTCTGGTTCACCAGAATCCGTTAATAAAATAGAATACAAAGAAGGAGAAAATATTTCAATGGGTCTACTTGTCCTCGTAGAACGTCTAACACTTGCAGGAGTTTCTAGGACAATCTGTTGTTACTGAACATCAGGTACCTGTGGCATTTCATTTTCACGGATCTCATCCAACACCACATATTCTTGTTTGTCCTGTTCATGCTTCTTTTCCTACATCTGTTCTTTATACATAACCTTCTCATTGAATATAACATTTCTACTTCTAATTATTTTCTTATTTTCAAAATCTCATAACCGATAGCCATATTCATCTATCCCATATCCAATGAAGGTACATTTCTGAGATTTAGCATCAAGCTTGGTTCTATTTTCTTTATCAATATGGACAAAAGCTTCACAACCAAAAGTTTTTAGAAAAGAATAATTTACCTTTTTACCAGTCCATGCCTCCTCTGGAATACCACCATCCAAAGGGGTTGAAGGTCCTTTATTTATCAAATAGACAGCAATATGTACAGCATCTGCCCAAAAATGTAAGGGCAATCCAGCATGCAATCTCATGCTCCTCGCGCGTTCCATGATAGTCCTATCCATTCTCTCTGACACGCCATTTTCTTGTGGAGTTCCTGGAACTATCTTCTGCTTTCGAATCTCATTTAAGGAACAGTAATCTTCAAATGCTTTGCTGCAATACTCACCTCCATTATCCAATCTAAGACACTTCAACTTTTTTCCTGTCTCATTCTCAACCAAAGCTTTCCATTTCTTAAAAGTTTCAAAAACATCTGATTTTTGTTTTAGGAAATATACCCATGTTTTTCTGGTTGAGTCATCAATAAAAATAACATAATAACAAGAGCCACCAAGAGATGATACCTGAGCCGGTCCCCATACATCTGAATGTACAAGCTCTAACTTCTCACTTTTCTTCTCTTTCCCAACCTTAAGAAATCTGACTCTTTTTTGTTTACCATAAACACAGTTTTCACAGAACTCTAAATCAATCTTCTTTAGTCCTAACAATAGATTTTTGGAGTGAAGGATTTTCATCCCT
This sequence comes from Cryptomeria japonica, assembly GCF_030272615.1. Lineage (NCBI taxonomy): Eukaryota > Viridiplantae > Streptophyta > Pinopsida > Cupressales > Cupressaceae > Cryptomeria > Cryptomeria japonica. The sequence continues at coordinate 155,434,541 of NC_081413.1, forward strand.
TTCTCACTCATGTGCCCAAGCCTATGGTGCCACATTATCGAATCTGTTCTTACAACATTTATTGTTGTTGTCCCTGCAGTAACTTTATCTGTAGCAGCTAAGGTGGAGTAAGTGTTACCAGTACACAGATATAATGTGCCTACCTTCACACCTTTAGCTACTACTAATGATCCTTTAGTGACCTTCCACATACTGTCTGAGAAGGTAACTATGCAACCTTCACTACCTAGTTGCCCTGCAGAAATTAAATTTCTTCTTAAATTAGGAACATGTCTTACCTCCTGTAGAAACCAGTCATTTCCATTCTGCAACTTGATCTTTATCTTTCCTTTTCCAACAATTTGACATGGCTCATCATCACCCAAATATACCTATCCAAAATCACCTTGAACATAATCTAGAAAATATTTTCTATGGGGTGTGGCATGAAATGAAGCCCCAGAATCTATTACCCAGGAATCATTAACATTATCCAAACATAAGATTAAAGCATCTTGTAAAGTATTACTTGCAATATTAGCTTCCTTACTGTCATTTTCATTTTTGTCTCCTCCTTTGTTTTTTTGAGACCAACAGTCTTTCTTTAGATGACCAGGCTTTCCGCAGTACCAGCAATCTTTCTTTCCTCTAGATTGAGAGCGTCCTTTCTTTGACTTCCCTCGTGACTTCTCATTCCCAGGGCCTTTTCCTCTTTCCTTTGATCTTCCTCTGTTCTCCACATTCAAAACACTACCCGATGATGTTGAAGTCTCACCTATGCTTTTCCTTCGCATTTCCTCGCTTAGGATAACACCAACAATATCATCAAATACCAAAGTATTTTTACCAAAGACAGAGTTACTTATAGCCATAACCAAGCTATTCCAGCTTTCTGGCAAAGAACATAAAATCAAGAGAGCCCTAACCTCTTCTGCAAAGGTAATTTTTACCGAAGACAATTGACTGGTAATTGTATTAAATTCATTTAAGTGCTCCGCTACAGATCCTCCCTCACTCATTTTCAAATTAAACAAATGCTTCATAAGAAATACCTTATTCGAAGCCGAGGGTTTCTCATACAACTTAGCCAATGTTGCCATCAAATCTACAGTCGTTTTTGCTTCTATTATATTGAATGCTATAGACAACACAAGGTACAATCGAATGGATCCCAGTGCCTTTCTATCTAAAATGTCCCACTCTTCATCTAATACTGTGGTTAGTTTCTTTGCCTTTCCTTCCAATGGCCACCACAAATCTTTTTGATACAAGTAATCCTCCATCTGCATTTTCCATAACTGATAATTCTGGCCATTAAAATTTTCGACCTTAAATTTGGAATCCTCCATTACTCCCACTCAAATCTGAAAGTCCTGCCAATTTACAGAAAACCTCACTCTGATACCAATTGTTAGGGTTTCAAGCAGATCCGAAGCAAATATGAACTAACAATTATATGCAGATTTAAATACGAAAGATAAAGAAATAAAACAGGACATAGATAACACAGAGATTTAACGTGGTTCACCCAGAATGGGTTACGTCCACCATACACAACCGTCCAATCTTTCTTATTATCTAGCAAAAAATAGTACATCAACCTTACAATGCCTTAAGCATCCCAGCCGCTTATAACATGCATTTTTAGGGCAACAAACAAAGTTGGCCTTTTTAGGGTTTTATTACAATGTCGGTTTTCATCAACGAAAAATTGGCAAAAAAAAAATTTTGCTGATCAATCACCACATTTCAACACCAAATATTTTAAAATAACATACATTTGGTTTCTTGTCATACCAGATTTCATAAGGTGTCTTCATAGTTCCTTTCTTTAGTTGTACTCAGTTCAAGGTGTAAGCTGCAGTGCTTATTGCTTCTCTCCAAAATATTTGAGATACTCTCTTTTCTATCATCAAAGTTCTGGCACAATCTACAATTGATTTGTTCCTTCTTTCAGCTATTCCATTTTGCTGTGGTGTCCTTGGTGCTGACACTTGTCTCTTTATACCATGATCATTGCAAAATAAGTTAAATTCATCAGAAATGAATTCTCCTCCTCTATCAGATCTAAGACATTTCAACTGTCTTCCTGTTTCTTTTTCAACTCTTGCCTTAAACCATTTGAATATTTCAAAAGCTTCTGATTTCTCTTTTAGAAACATAATTGGCATCATCCTTGAGTAATCATCCACAAATAATATGAAGTATTTATCACCATAGTAACTTTAAACTTTCATCGGACCACAAAGATCAGTGTGTACAAGATCTAAAATTCCTTTAGAAGTGTAAGACTTACTTGTAAAGCTTGATTTTATCATCTTACCCATCTGGCATCCTCGACATATTGCATTCTCAGGTTTTTCCAAGCTCGGTAGACCTCTTACATGATGCTTCTTACTTATTTTGATCAAATTATCAAAATTTACATGACAAAACCTTTTATGCCATAACCAGTTATCTTCTATTTTTTCATACAGACAATTGTTCCTAGTTGAGTCAAGGTGAAATGTATTACCTCTTGTTTGAGTCCCGGTAGCAGCCAACTTTCCATGTTTGTCATGAACTTTGACAATTCCTTTCTTAAATTCTCTTCAGTATCTTGCATTATTTAGTTGTTCTACACTCAACAAATTGTACTTCAGACCTTCAACCCAATAAACATCATCACATTTAGCATTGTCAAGAAGTGTGATAGAACCTTTACCTTTCATAGGACATGGTGCATCATTACCAAATCTTACATAACCTCCATCATAATCTTCTAACTTAGCAAACTTGTGTTTATCACCTGTCATGTGATGTGAGCATCCACTATCTATGATCCAAGAATCATTTTTATTTATCTGTGATATTAGGGCTTTTTCTTCATACCTTTCTTCATCTGATCCATATTTGATAGCCACATATACAACTTCCTCTGTCTCAGTCTCATCAGATTTATCATCATTGGATTTCTCATCAGCTACTAGGCATGTCTTTCTATCTCTCCTTCTAAAGTCTTGGTGTCTTCTATATTGGTTGTCTTTCTATCCGTCATCTTGGTAATCTTTCTTTTCATCATCTTTTTCAAGAGAGTTAGAAGCTATATGTCCAATTTTATCACAGTTAAAACATTTTAAAGGTAACTTCCCTTTATACTTACCTTTGCCTCTCGATAACCTTCTGGCTAATAATGCTTCAAACACTTCTTGCTTTCTGATTTCTTCATACAGTTTGTGTACTTCTTCCATGTTTTTATGAAATCTCTCACTTGCTCCACCGTGATTTCCTTTAGTATACTTAGACATTCTATTATTGTAATCTTCAGATTCACTGAGATGAAAAGAACTAAATGCAGATTCAACTTTGTTTACCGAAGACCCACTGTTATCAAAATTACTTAACTCAAAAGCATTTATCTTACCGATAGTAGCATCCAAAGAGACTGACATGTTTGGTACAGACCTCAATTCATTTATTGCAGAGACTCTAATGGCATAAGCAGGTAGAAGTGTTCTCAGCAACTTACTTGTTACATCCTTTTCTTCAATAGTTCCTCCTGCTCCTTTGATTTGATTGACAGTTTCCTTTAACCTTGTACTGTATTGGACTATGTTCTCACCTTCATTCATTCTCATGGATTCAAGTTGTCATCTTAGACTATCTGCTTTTGCTCTTTGAACATGTTCATCTCCACCATACACAGATGTGAGCTTATTCCACATTGCTTTGGCATCATTACAACCTTCTAGATCATTAAACTCTGAGTCAGTCAAAGCAGATGTTATCTCTATCATTGCTTGAATGTGCTCTTGCTTTACCTTTATTTCTTCCATTGTCATAGGGTAGGTGCTAGGTGCACTGTAATCATTCTCCAGATAATATGTTGCATATTCTCTAATTCCTTATAAGTGTAGCTTCATCCTTTTATGCCATGTGGTGAAACTTGACTTGTTCAGCTTTGGTGCATACCTTTTATTAATCTTCAGCTCTTGCCTCAAGTACCTTTAAACTTTTTCTTCCCAAGTCCAAGCTCTGATACCAATTGTTAGTTAGATTAGAGGGGGGGGGGGTGAATCAAATAACCTCAATGATAATTACTCTAATCAGATTCAACCTCGGTAGCATTTACTTGATATGCAACTTATGACTGTAAATCATTCAAACTCATAAACAGATAAACATGAAACATTAAATCACATTTTAAACCAAATTTAACATGGAAACCCTAATAGGGAAAAACCACTGTGGGATTTCGGACCCACAAAAAAATATACTCTTCTAGAGTATGCTCAGTTAAAAGCAAATCCTATTAAAGATTACATACACATTGCGAGATGTGACTCGGTCAAGGGATTTCTGTCAGATCTGTTATAATCTTCACTTTGTTAGAAGCGACCTTGTCAAAGGATTTCAAACACTCATTCATAATGTTACCTTCCAAGAGGATTTACAAATAAGAATGTTAAGTCCACTCGGTTAAGAGATTTCCTGTCACTTACAAACATAAATAACAATAATAAAATATATCTGCAACGTCACATCTAAAATGTTAAAGCAGATTCTATGTGCTCAATATGCTCAAGATAATCTTGCCATAAGACTTATTTTGCTCCTTGTTGGGCTTCTCAATCTATTCTTCAATCAGATGTACTCAGTAAATCACCTATGTAGCATCACTATGCCTCAGTTTGCCCGCCTTTATTGTTCTCCAACTGCTCTTTATTTATAAGCAATTCCTGACTGCTTAATCTCCTTAATCATATTTCCCATGATTAATCTTAGCCATCAGATCTTCAAACTTGACCAGGTTCATTGTATCCTTCGACCTGAAAAACATTTTATCTTGCCTTGAAGCTTGTATACCTTTCTTGGTACTTGTGCTCGGTTAGGACCATTCAATCTGTGTTGTAGATTTTACTCTTCAATTTTAATTGCCATTGATCCTTAACAAACTTCTTGCACGACATTCCTATCTTCAATAAACCTCCAGCTCATTGGCATCCTTCATTAAATAATGTATACACTTTATTTAATGCATTCTGTTACTACTTGGTTGATACTCAGTTAATACTGAACTTTACTCGGTAGTCATTCTCTTCTAGGTGACTTTTTCATTTATTAACCGACATTTGTAACCTTGGAGTTTACCGACTAGCTCCTTGCTCGGTAAAATAGAATAGTATCAAACCTTTACTCATTCTATTGCATGAAATATTTTCTCCTTCTTGTTTAGTCTTTAAATACACATATATAGGATAACAAAACAATCAAAACATCATAATCTCATTACTGTGAGACTCGATAATAGTTGCCCATTGAATAACTTATTACTCCCCTTCATTTTCACATTCTTTCTGTGTCACTTACTGACATCTTTATACTCATCAAAACATACTTTTTAAGATATGGCAACATCATACTGAATCAGAAAATCAATTGCTTGACATCAATGACAAAATAATAATGTTAAGATAGTAATCATCCTTTATCATTTATCTCCAACAACCTTCTCAATATCATCAACCATCAAACTTATTGTAATGACAACAATCTCCCAACTTATTGTAATGCCAACAATCTCCCCCTTTGGCATTGATGGCAATACCAACTTGATATATTCCAATTGATTAAAATTGTTTTTATTATTCTCCTATTATCCTTGAGTTGTAAACAATCATCTCCCTGTTGTAACCTTTTCATGTTTGATAATCTTCTCCCCCTTTTACAACAATGCCAAAAGTAAGACTGATCCATAATTACTCCCCCTATGAAGTAATTTCCTTGCAGTTCAAACATATACAAATGTATCTCAGTCAGAGCAACTTGTCTTCATTTACTGTATCCTGCACAACTTTAGACATCCTTCTAAAGTGTGTAAATCAGCATCAACTTACAAATAGTATTCTTTGGAGTCATAGAATTGATGTTGTCACCGAACTCTGTCAGTGAGTGCTAAATAGCGGTAGGACCCCTAAATTACTACTCAGATACTCAAAAGTGTCCCTTGGTAGTGGCTTTGTGAAAATGTCTATGATTTGTTCCTTTGTGCTAACATATTCCAGCACAACATTCTTTTCTTGAACTTCTTCTCTAAGATAATGATACTTTATAGAGATATGTTTTGTCTTAAGAGTGCATTATGTGAGGCCCTACCCCGACCCATCCTATCTCTTCAGTTATTTTCATTTTGGAACTATTTTGGATGCTAGTTTTGACACACTATGGATATAGAACTTTGCATGGTCCCACGATTTTTGGTAACATTGATATATATGGATGCTTCATTTCTATGCCTTGTGGATTATAGAATATTATGTGATTCTAGATTAGGGTAATATTGTGATGAGGCAGGTTATTATCTGAATTTCAGGATTTGATATAATGTTAGGAAAATGTTTGCATATCTTGTAGATGGATCAAATTTTGAGGATTATGAGGAGATTGCTTGAATTGTGACAAATCATATTTCATAATGTCAAGTCTTTGCAAAATGAATGTATTGTATTCTGATTATGTAATATATATCATATGAGGTTATTTGGAAAGTACTAATGTTTAAATTGAGATGTGCAGGAAATTATCCATGTGACCATGGAAATATTATGGAGAATCAAGCCTAGGCCAATGTGCGTTAGTAAAACCAGGGGTTGTCTATTTGGAGAGACAACACCCCGTATGTACTGTATTTTATTCGTAAATGTAAAATGTTGCATGAGTGTAATTTGTATTTATTGGATTATTTAAATTGTTTAAGGGACAATTGCCATGTGTTTATTGTGATGTGGAATTATGTTGTAGTGTCACTTGACACCTATGTAGTATGTTGTGTTGGCAATTTGTCATGTCACCTTTTTGAAAGTTTTATTTTTGTTAATAGATATATCCCCTAATTATCCTTGAAGGAACCAAGAAATCTAGGTTAGAGAGCCACAAGGAAGGTCAACTCAGAGTTGACCCGTAGGTTAACTTCAGGTGGACTTTCTGAAGGTCAAATCAACTCCTAGAGTCAATTTTAGAGCTTTTCTATTAGGCCTCATGGGGTACCTATGGGTGAAGGCCAAAATTGGCCATGTGTCTTTCCCTTAGGACTTGTTTAACCACCCAAAAAAGTGGTTTTCCCAAGATGGACGAATTCCATCTATAGGAGTGCCCTCCTTGGTAGGATAACCTTCTTGGAGATAGTAATCCCTCTTCCCCATTCCATTTCCCTTCTCTAGACACCTAGGTTAGGGAGTGTGTAAGACCTAGGGAAGACCAACCCAATGGGAGATCTCTCACACTATCCAAGAGGTTGGAAGGAGTGAGAGAGGCCTTCTTAGGCTAAGAATGGAAGCTTAGTGAGCTAATCACCCACTCTCCATTCTTGGAGATTTTTGAAAAAAAAAACACTTGGAAGGAAAAAAAAAAACCCAGTTTTAGGAATTAGAGGAATTTGGGGGCCAAGGAATTGCAGAAAGTTGTGTGGATTGGGCAGCTCATCTCCAACTAAGTTTAGCATACCTATTGGCAGAATAAGGTTGGTTGTTATCTCCTCTTGGTTTTGTTGTCTATGTTAGTTATGTTGTTTTGTTGAAGGAAAGAAATGCTTGTAAAGAAAGTGTGTATGTAAATTGTTGTTGAAGAAAATAATGTGTAGTTTCATTTCTATGTTTTTCTGTTTTGTGTTCTTGTTTTGGGAGTGTCCAAGATCTTCTACTCTTGGGAGAGTAGGATGATCTTGGGGTGGAAGAAGCATGACAGCCTTGGGTGAGAGGCTCTCCTTAAGGAGAGTGATCTCAAGGGTGTCCTTTGTGACCCTTGCTGCATAGCCTTGTGTATGCATTTGGGGGTCATAAGGGGAGAGAAATGGCTTTGAGCCTTTGGGGGGCATAAGGTGGTTGGGATGAATTCTGTTGAGTATTTTGAGTTGCCATGAGGTGGCTTGTGTTATATTTTTGGCTGCAGTCTCCCCAATGGTACTTGGTCCACTTCCACCTGTAGATTGATCACCCCAAGTGTGGTGAAAGTGTAGCTTGGGATGGGAAAGTGTATGTGTTGTGTGTTTGCCCTATTGTTGTGTTGTATTGCCTGATTGTAACCCGTCTAGGTCTTGATTCTCCTAGCTCGGGGGTGGCTTTTGGTAAGCCTAGGCTGGGAGGTGAGCATCCCATGGTCACAGTCCTAAAACTTTACTTGCAGGTGGCTTGGGGAAAAAGACTAGGAGTTGCAGATTTTGTGTTGCAGACTTCTATTCAGATTTCTTATTTTTATTTAAATGCAGAAAGGAAGAAAGAAATGTAACCTTATGCTTTGTAGCAAAAGAAAAAGAAGAGAAAGTGCATATGTAGATATAGGGCTTAAAATGATTCTGTTTCTGTTTAAATAAATGTAATTATTATTTTCTGTGTAAAGATTAGAAAAAAAAAAAAGGGGACTGTTAGATTATCTACCCATTTTCTTATTTGGGCTATTGTAACTATCATTCTGGAAAAACAATGTAAATGTAATTCTTTTTATTATATTTTTATGTCTATTGTGTTTGCTGTAGTCTACATTTAAATCTGGTCTGTAACATGTTTATTTACTGCATTAGTAAGGAAAAGAAAAAGAAATGCAGTAGGGTTATTATTTACTTGCATAGCTTAAATTCTGTTAATTTTATGACTGTTTTAAAAAAAAGAGTGAACTAGTATTGTTTTTTATTTCTCACTATTTACTTGCATAGTTTAGATTCTGTTATTTTATGACTGTAAAAAAGAAAACCAGAACTATTTTATTTCTGTAGCAAGTTTAAATGAAAGGAAGAAAAAAATAAAATATAGACCTATTCTAAATGCTGAAAGAAGACCAAAAACAGAATGTAAATAGTTGAAAATCCCAAATCAATATAAGGATTTTAACCCTATTACTTCAACATTTAGTCATATATATCTCTATATGTATATAAGTATATATATTGAAAATATATACCTATATAGATATAAAGTATATATACATATAAGCTTCCTGTAATGTGCATACCCCTGTAACAACAAAATAAAGGATGCATTTTGAACTTGTGCATCTCTGTTTCAAACATATAAAATATAATGCAGAATAAACCCTTTACTCATATATATATATATATATTCTGCAATCTAAAGTCATGCTCTGTGGATGCCTGTAGAAGAAAATATCTTCATATTCATAAATGATACTATGCATATTATATATATATATAATATACATAATATACATTTGAAATTCAAAAAAAAAAACTACATCTTATACCATTTTTATCAACCCACGAAATTTATTAAAAATGTTGCAAAAAAAAGGGGAAGCAAAGTCACGCGGGCCACAGTGTGCAACACAGTGGACGGCCACGGCCGAACCACTGTGCTACACACAGTGGGCGGTCGCGGCCGCCACTGTGCTACGCACAGTGAACGGCACCCGCCACTGTGTGTATACACAGTGGGCGGCGGCTATGCCGTCCGCCACTGTGTGTACACACAGTGGGCGGCGCTGCCGCCACTGTGCGTATGCACAGCGGCACCCGAAACCCTGCGCAAAACCTCCGCCTCTCCCCGCATGAAACCCTCCGCCTCCGTACCTACAATCACATTCCAAAACAAAAAAAAAAGGAAGAAAACAAAACAAAGAAAAAGGGGTAATATAAAACCCTAACCCATTCGGGTTAGGGTATAAAATGGTAAAGAGGAAATAAAATAAGAGGTAAAATATAGAAAAGCAACCCTAACCCAATTTCGGGTTAGGGTTAGCATTTTAGGTAATTAGATATATATGTATATGTATATATATATATATATATATATATGTATATATATATATATATATATATATATATATGTATATATATATATATATAGGAGATTTAGATTGGAACATTAAATTTGATTTTTAATTTATAATGAAGGTTAGAATTTAAGAATTTATAATGTGATTTTATATATATATATATATATATATATATATAAAAGGAATTTAAATTGGAAATTTAAAGTTAGATTTTAGTATATAATTTGGGGTTAAGTTTATAATTGAAATATTATGGAATTTTGAACCCTGATTTTAATGTATATATTTGGGGACAAATTTAATAATTGGATTATTATGGGATTTTAGACTTTTGATAATAGGGGTTAATTTAATATTTGAATTATTATATGTCCTCATTCTTTAGAAATTTAATTTTAATTAATTCAAGGGGGTTAATAATAAAGGATTACTATAGTTGGATAAACTATACGTTTAACCCAGCAATATATTTAATTAATCAATGGACTTACCCCCCCCCATATCATTGGATGTTAGGAAAATTTATGAAGGAGGGATTTGTAAAATTTAGGAACCTTAAGCCCTTGAGATCGATTTTTGGTCGGATTGAAAATTAATTGACAAAATCAAGGGGTTTAGGGAAGATCAGAATTGGCCTTAGCTTATTGTCGGTTTTAGTGGGCAAATGACATTGTAGTAATTTGAAACCCTCATCGGGTGGATGCGTATAATAAATTTTATATAAGCATCAAATAATCATTAGCAATATCATTATATGACCTGGAATGATTTAATACGTTAAGATAGCCAATTATCCCTTGGTTTAATTAGCGGCAATTTGTCTTAGGTAATTGAGCTAGCTAACTAATCCGCAATGCAAATTAATCTCCACCAATCAAGTCACTCGCTCGAGTTGGATTTTTAACTTAACCTTAGTAAGTAAGTTTATTTACATCCTAGAAAAGACAAAACCTTAAATACAGTTGTTATATATTAGGATTTTTAGCGAGTTCATGACGTCAAAAAAAATGTGTTGTTCCGTTTTTGTGCCCTAAAGTTTGGGCACGACATTTTGGTATCAGAGCAAGGTTTCCAACACTAGGAACCTTTCTCCATTACGTTTCGCTTTAATTATCTAAATTAATCAAATATTTTCTTAAACGGAAAAATAAAAATATAAATATATGAAAATTAAATTATTTAATTAATTGTTTATTTATTTTATTTCTTGTTTCCTCATAGGATGCCTCCGACTACGCGACAAGCTCGTAAGCGCGGAAGGGGTCCTAGGCGTACACGTATGGCATGCGAGGATGTTGCTAGGGAGGAACCGGTTCCAGAAGGGAACCCGGAAGCACCTCCCGAACCACCGGTTGACCCTAACCAAGACATCTTGCTAGCTCTTCAGAACTTGATCGGGATCGTGCAGGATAGGCTTCCAGCAGTGGACCGTCATGCAGACAATCAGAACTCAGGGAGTCATAGATCAGTTGATAGGGAACGGAGTAGGAGTCCACCTCCTAACTCCGTAGAGGGTGAGGCAGAGCATGAGCCAGAGTCCGTTCACCTGCCTGAACCCCCTCCAGTAGCAGCACCTATGTACTTTGAGAGAGCACGTCAGGAACCAGGAGACCTGATTAGAGAGGTTTTACGTCTCCAGCCGCCATCTTTTGGAGGCACTACTGACGGAGTAGAGGCTGAGGCATGGCTTTTAAGCCTAGATCGGTGCTTCGCATTGCGATCTTATGAAAGAAATCTGAAGGCACGCGTTGCAGTCCACCTTCTGAGATCGACAGCCTCCACATGGTGGAAGCAAGAGGAATTCAAGTGCGGACTCACTGCAAATACCATCACATGGGAAATCTTTGGATCTTGCCTCAAGTACCTTTAAACTTTTTCTTTTGGAGTCCAAGCTCTAATACCAATTATTAGTTAGATGAGAGGGGGGGGGTGAATCAGATAACCTTAATGATAATTACTCTAATTAGATTCAACCTTGGTAGAATTTACTTGATATGCAACTTATGATTGTAAATCATTCAAACTCATAAACAGATAAACATGAAACATTAAATCATATTTGACACCATATTTAACGTGGAAACCCTAATAGGGAAAAACCACTGTGGGATTTTGGACCCACAAGAAAATATACTTTTCTAGAGTATGCTCAGTTAAAAGTAAATCATGTTAAAGATTACATACACATTGCTAGATGTGACCCGGTCAAGGGATTTCCCTCAGATTTGTTAGAATCTTCACTTTGTTAGAAGTGACCTTGTCAAAGGATTTCAAACACTCATTCAGAATGTTACCTTCCAAGAGGATTTACAAATAAGAATGTTAAGTCCACTTGGTTAAGAGATTTCCTGTCACTTACAAACATAAATAACAGTAATAAAATATATCTGCAACTTCACATCTAAAATGTTAAAGCAGATTCTATATGCTCACTATGCTCAAGATAATCTTGTCATAAGACTTATCTTGCTCCTTGCTGGGCTTCTCAATCTATTCTTCAATCAAATCTTCAATCTTATGTACTCGCTAAATCACCTCTATAGCATCACTATGCTTTAGTTTGCCTGCCTTTATTGTACTCCAACTGCTCTTTATTTATAAGCAATTCCTGACCACTTAATCTCCTTAATCATATTTCCCATGATTAATCTTAGCCATTAGATCTTCAAACTTGACTATGTTCATTGTATCCTTCAATCTGAAAAATGTTTTACCTTGCCTTGAAACTTGTATACCTTTCTTGGTACTTGTGTTCAATTAGGACCGTTCAATCTATGTTGTAGATCTTACTCCTTAATTTTAATTGTCGTTGATCCTTAACAAACTTCTTGCACGACATTCCTATCTTCAATAAACCTCCAGCTCATTGGCATCCTTCATTAAATAATGTATACACTTTATTTAATTCATTTTGTTACTGCTTGGTTGATACTTGGTTAATACTGAACTTTACTCGGTAGTCATTCTCTTCTAGGTGACTCTTTCATTCATTAACTGACATCGGTAACCTTGGAGTTTACCGACTAGCTCCTTGCTCGGTAAAATAGAATAGTATCAAACCTTTACTCATTCTATTGCATGAAATATTTTCTCCTTCATGTTCAGTCTTTGAATACACATATATAGGATATCAAAACAATAAAAACATCATAATCTCATCACTGTGAGACTCGGTAATAGTTGCCCATTGAATAACTTATTACTCCCTTTCATTTTCACATTCTTTCTATGTCACTTATTGACATCTTTATACTCATCAAAACATACTTTTTAAGATATGGCAACATCATACTGAATCAGAAAATCAATTGCTTGACATCAATGACAAAATAATAATGTTAAGATAGTAATCATCATTTATCATTCATCTCCAACAACCTTCTCAATATCATCAACCATCAAACTTATTGTAATGCCAATAGTCTACTTGAGGACGATGCAAAGTGTTGAGATTTCTTTTGGTATCTCCCATGTTGACTCAAAAGATACATGTGCTCTTCTTCCATGGTGGTTTTTCTTTCTTTGGGGGATGAGGACAATTCTATACATATATATTAATCATGATATACATTATTTATCACAAAAATCATACTGATCCCAAAGCTTAGCGAAACCACCCCGTGTTTTTGTCTTATGATCATTATCCTTTGATTTGTCCTTTCTTGGGGGCATATTATTGTGATAACGTGCTTGTCTTTTTGGGTGTATCCTACCTTAAATAAATTTCTCCCTTTGAGGTGTACACAATCGCTTTAACCTAGTGGTATACACTCCACTCAATGATCTCTCTCTTTTGCATATCTTGATACTTAAGTTACTTAGCAAACTTAGTCTTTTGCTTTGAAATTTTTGGTATCCTTCTTTTCATGACTCATAGTAAGAGAACCTTATTAGTTTGTAGACATGGTTCTCACTTACTCTTTCTCATGATGTCCCTTTCATCTTATCATTGAGCTTGTAAGATCCTAAAGTTCACTGGGGGCTTGGTGTATTTTGCCTTCTTGGTGACTTGGTGAAAGTTTTTCAATGTGATCCCTTATACTTTACTGAGAGTATGATTAAATTCATACTCCCATTAAAGTGGGAGATAAATGTAGCATCCTAAAATTGCACCCTTGTATAATTTTGACTGCATTGGGTCCCTACTTTACCGTGTGAACCCCTAGGCCTAATTGGGCCCTGATTTTGCTCATACCACTCAAGAATGGCTGCATTTTTTACTTTTGAATCAACTAGGCACCTTTTCCTAGCCCCAAAATGGGGTAGTACTAGAGCGTCATTCCCTAGTCCTCCCATATTGGGTCCTATTTCAAAACCTCTTCCCTATTTCAAAAATGAGTGGGATTGTGAGCTTTGTGTCAGCTCATGTTGGTAAATTCATTAGTTTTTCGATGGGCAATTATCAAAAAAGGATTTCCCCTCTCATTTTGAGATACAGGGAGATACATCAACAAGAATACACACATGAGATCAAGCATTCAAGCAATTAAGCAAGTAATCAGTCTTTCTTCAAGCCTTGGAGCAGCGACAAAGTTAAGATTCAAGCATTGAAGTGGAGATTTACATCTTATTTTGTCAAAGACTTCATGAAACCCTAATCTCATGTGGAGATAAGCAAAACTTCACATAGAGGTAAATCATTTGGCTTTAAGTCATTATTCAACATCTTCCTCAAAAGGAGAATCTTCAATTACAACAATCCAATTATCTTTTATCTCTATTTCATGGTTAATTCCAAAACTGAGGTTTGATTTAGGCAAGCCCCTATTCCCAACCTATTTCCCTTTCTTTATGTTTGCAGGAAATAGGTAGAGATTTATGAGCTTCAGAATAGGCATTATTTGTAGAGACGAATCAACCCTTTTTGGTGTGTAAAAAGTTAGGAGGACCAAAGCGACAGGCGCTCCAGTCCCGACATTTTTGGATATTTTTTTAGGAGCAGGTTCGAATCTACATATACTGCTCAAATCTAGGTGTGTGTCTCAATTTGACGACTATATCTCACTATTTCCCCATTTTTACCTTCATTTTCAGCACTTTACCCTAATTTCAGCAATTCCACTCACAAAAGAGGGCAAATCAATTCAACCCTTGAATCCAATCAGTATTTTCAGTCCTTATCATTACTGGTTTGTGACTAAATCTATTGGATTCACCCCTCTTTTGAATGTAATGGTAAATTAGCAGTTTTCATCCCTCTAAAGATGGAAACCCTAATTTTCCACCCATTACACAAACACATTATTTATATGTAAAATATAAAGAACAATTTTAAAACATGTAAATCAAGTGATTTTGAACTCCATACCTAGAGATGTAATGTCTTTTCTAATTCAATTAGATCATGAAACATCCATTCAAGGCATGAAAGAAAATAATTTGGAGAAATAACGACAACGAGAACACAAAACTTGTGTAATTAAAAAATTGAACCCTAGAAACAAGGGTGTGCCATTTTTTCCATCTCAATTTGATACTGAATAAATTCTTCAAATATTGATGGAATTAAAAAATTAA
Organism: Cryptomeria japonica; assembly: GCF_030272615.1. Classification (NCBI taxonomy): domain Eukaryota; kingdom Viridiplantae; phylum Streptophyta; class Pinopsida; order Cupressales; family Cupressaceae; genus Cryptomeria; species Cryptomeria japonica. The sequence goes on from NC_081413.1 coordinate 155,449,799, forward strand.
AAAACAATCAATGATGATATAATTTTAAATATATATTTAGATATTGATCTATTAAAGCATAATAAATATATCAACTTTATGTAATGATTTACATCTTTACTAGAACACCTCTTATAATTTTGTGTAAAATTATTAAGTTTTTAATTGAAATTGATAAGAATATTTCAAAATAAATGATTGATTAGATTCTTGTGATGTACTTGAATAAAAATAGATCTATGGATTGAAACTAATATCTTAGACGGGTTGCAAGAATGTCGCGTGGGTGGTCTATGCAGAGGGTCGAGCTAGGGTTTCAAAGCCCTAGCTCGTGATCAGGGGCTTTCGAGGGGGGGCTAGGGAGAGCGGCGAAGGGGCTATATTGCGGGGGGGTTTGGGTGGTGCGGGAAGCAGCGAGGGGCAGAGGGGAGAAGGTCAGTAGTCTGCGTGTGGGTGCAGGCCGAGCGGCTCAACCATCATTCTTTTCAAATAGCAAGTGGCCATGGGGTTGGGGTCCACGGGGGGACCTCCATCCCGGGAGTGTTGGGGAGGGGTGGGGTTTTTTGGGGGTTCTTTTTTCTCTTTCGAGCCCCTTTGGGGTTTTGGACTTTGCCCTTTGGTGGTGCATGATGAGTATTGGTGGGGATGGTTTGAAGGACACGCCAGCCTTAGATTTTCAGGCGGCAGTGGGATCAAAGCCCCCACCACAGGGTATGAAGACATTCAATAATAACCTCTTTTCCTCAGACATGGGATCTGGTAGTGCAGGGAGTTCACGCATTTTGAAGATTAATAGTTGCTTGGAAAGATGCAGTGAGAGGCCAAAGCTGATAATTCCTCCTGAGATGATAGCGGAGGATGTCGAATATTTTTCAAAACATTCGCTATATTGCAATTTTTTGGGAATGAGGGTTTCTTTGCAGTTCTTGGAAAACTGGGCGCAAAGGACTTGGGCCCCGCAGGAGGAAATGGAGATTATGCTACTGGCAAACAACTACTTCATGGTTACCTTCAACTGCATGGAGGATCAAAATAGGGTCTTCGAAGGTGGTCCATATTTTTACAACCAGGTGGGGTTGTTTATCAAACCTTGGCATGTCGGGTTTAACCCTTCGAAGGAGCTCCCGAATAGGGTGCCTGTGTGGGTTCATTTGCCATGCTTCCCTGTGGAATGTTGTTGAGAAGATGTGCTCCATATGCTTTCCGCTCTGCTTGGGAAGCCAGTGGGATCCTCTTCGCAAACCCTGGGGAGAAAGGTAATGACTTTTGCACGTATCTGTGTCGAAATTGATCTTAGTAAACCCTTGCCAGAGGTTATAGATATGTGTGCAGAATCTTACTCTTGGGTTCAGTAGTTAGATTATGAGACTTTACCTTTCCACTGCCGATTGTGTCATGAGTATGGTCACTTACAGTGTAAGTGCCCTAGATATAAACCGGTGATGCGCCAACCTCAGCTGTCGAGACCGAGCCAAGATAGGGCTGAAAAAGGGAAAGCTCTTATGCCTGTCGAGGCTAGGGATGTTGATGGTTTTGTCCCAGCTAGGACAAAGAACAGGAACCATGGACAAAAGAGGTCATTGTAGGAGAGGCAAGAGGAGGACACCTTCAACAGATTTGATGTTCTGGATGACCTGGGCCATCAGGAGGTTAATTCAGGGCTAACCCCTTTGGATCAAGGAGCATTAGGAGGGGCCCTGGTAAGAACTGGTGACGTCCCTATCCAGACTCTACAAGGGGTTGGAAGCCAGCAAATGGAGATGGATCAACAAGTAGGGGTTCATGTGGGACTCACTCCTAGGTCTAAGGTGATTGTGATGGAAGGGGAAGGCTCTCTGATAGAATCAACATTGTATCTGGCTGGGGTTAAGAGCAATAAGTCTGTTGCCCATCTGGGTTTACATCAGAAAGATATTAAGAAAAATTCATAAGAGAGGAGCTCAAAGGCAGGAAGAAAGAAGGATTTGGACAAGATTAAATTGATGGGGGAGAATTTGGTTGAGTCAGGGTCGGTAAAGACTTTGGATACTCACTTTTCCAATCCTCCGAAATGATTGTGATCTCTTGGAATGTGAGGGGCTTGAATAGCGACCCTAGACAAAAAGTTGTTCGGGACTTGATTAGGAATCATTCGCCTGATGTCATTTTTCTGCAAGAAACTAAACTTACAGTGGAGAGTATGATGGGCCTGGTGCCGAAGATGTGGAATCGAGGATAATGTCAGTGTGTTGGGGCAGTAGGATCCTCTGGAGGGGTGGCCTATACTTGGAACCCCTTAAGGTTTCATCCTATCTGATGGGTTGCCTCCCGATCGTCATTATCTGGGGTGTTCTCTAGTCTTGAGACCGGGGAATTCATTTTGTTTTCTAACATTTATGCCCCCACTGATCTTCTGGGTAAGCAAAACTTATGGTCTCATATTTCTGGTATGCGAAAGTTGGCCCCTTATCATCCTTGGATTATGGCAGGAAACTTCAATGCCATCCTTGAGCTAAGTGAGAAGAAGGGGGGGTGATGAGGTTGGAACCTTCTTCCTTCCTCTTTCAGGATAACATCTCTATGTTGCAGCTTGTTGACATTAAGCCTGGTAATGGTTGTTTCACCTAGAACAATAGGAGGGTGGGAGAGGATTGGATTGTAGAGAGGTTGGATCGGTTCCTGGTCTCCAGGTTTTGGTTTGGTGGAAGATGGTCCACCAGCTCGGAGATTCTTGATTGGAGAGGGTCAGATCATTGGCCCATCAAGCTAGTATCTTCTCCGGCTAGGGTTGCTCGCTCACTTTCATTTAAATTCCAACTTATGTGGCTTCGAGATCCCTCTTTGTAGGCTCTTGTAGTGGAGTCATGGAGGAAAGGGAGGCCGACCTTTGGCACTGCCATGTACTCTTTTGCCAAATAGCTACAATTTGTTAAGTTTCAGCTCAAATGGTGGAACCGACAGGGTTTCGGGAACATCTTGATAGTTCTGATACTTAATATAAGTACGGATCCAATAGCCAATAAGATGAGAGTGGGGGGGGGGGTGAATCATACAAACTTAATCATCCATAAAAACATCAAATTCAACCTCGGTAACATATATCAGTCATATAATCAAAAATTGTCAAACATGCAAACTCAAAAGCATATGAACAATATAAACCTCATAACACCAGATTTAACGTGGAAACCCAAATAGGGAAAAACCACTGTGAGATTTTGGACCCACTAAGAAATATACTCTTCTAGAGTATGTTTGGTTAAAAGCAAATCTTGTTAAAGATTACAAAACACATTGCTAGATGTGACCCGGTTAAGGGATTTCCCTCAGATCTATTAGGATCTTCACTTTGTTAGAAGTGACCTTGTCAAAGGATTTCAAACACTCAATCAGAATGTCACCTTGTTAGAGGATTTACATATAAGACTATTAAGTCCACTCAGTTAAGAGATTTCCTGTCACTTTCACAAAATAATAGTAATACAATATATCTGCAACTTCACATCTAAAATGCTAAAGCAGATTCCTATTTGTTCAGTACAATCTAGACATAGAACTAATCTTGTCTATATGTTGGGCATCAATACTCTGTTATTCTAACAGATCTTCAAGCTTCTATGCTTGGTAATCACTATGTAGCATCCCTATGCATACACTTGCCCGCATACATTGTTTATCAACAGTTTCTTATTTATAAACAATCTTCTAACTGCTTAATCTCCTTGATCACATTTCCCATGATCAATCATAGCCATCAAATCTTCAATCTTGTCCAGGTTCATTGTATCTTTCAATCTGAAAGCATTTTACCCCACCTCGGAACTTGCACATTCACCTTGGGACTTGTGTTAGGGTAATGTGGTTTAATCTGAGCTGTAGATCTTCTTGCCAACTTTCCATTGTCTTAGATTCATTAACAATCTTCTTCTATGGCTTGCCAATCATTGATCCACTCCAGCTCATCAACATCTTTCATTAAATATCACATGTAAACATTTAATGCATTCTGTTATAGCTCAGTTACAACTTGGTGAATACTAAACTTTACTCGGTAGACATTCTATCTTCATTAACTGACTGCGACAACCTTAGGGTTTATCGACTAGGTTCCTTAGGGTTTACCGACTAGGTTCTTTGCTTGATAACATAGTATAGTATTAACCTTTACATTTTACAATATATGTATGATGTTAAAACAATCTAAAACATCAATATCTCATCATTGCCTGACTTGGTAGAGTTGCCCATTGAATAACTTATCCCCTTATTCATCATATTCTTTCCTGTGTCTTTACCGACTTCTTTATAATCTTCATATCATATTTCTTAAGATATGGCAACATCATACTGAATTAGAAAATCAATTTCTTGACATCAGTGACAAAATAATAATATCAAGATAGTAAAACATCTTTAATCAGTTATGTCCATAATCATCAACAACCTTCTTAATATCCTTGAAATATTGCCAACAATCTCCCCCTTTGGCATTGATGGCAAAACCACTTGATTTGACCTTTAAAAAAAAATTCGGATTGTTGTGATTCTAAAATGCTGAAATGCTCTCCCCCATACATCGGACTTCTCTTCTATTTTCAGTCTTTACTTCAATCTGTAGTCTTCTCTCAGTCTTATCAGGTCTTCTCCCCTTTTGGTAGATCTTCTCCTTCTAGTTTCTTCTTCTTGGTCTTCTCCCCCTTTGACAACAATGCCAAAAAGAATAGAACTAAAACATAATTTCTTGTTGTAAGAAGTTATTTCCTGCTGTTGTGTATCAACTGAGTCTCGATCAGAGCATTTGTTTACAATTCCTGTTCCCTATATCATTTTTTGTATTATACCAGTATTATTTCCAGTACACTTTCAGAAAAACATTCTAAAGTGTATCACTCCAGCATCATCTTTCCAAAAGATATTCAATAGAGTCATCAAAGTGATGCTTTCACTGAACTCGGTTAGTGAGTAAAAGATAGGGGTAGGACCCCTAACTTACTTCTAAGATATTCAAAAGTGTCCTTTGGTAGTGGCTTGGTGAAGATATCAGCCATTTATTCCTTTGTGTTAACATATTCCAACACCACTTTCTTCTCTTGAGCTTCTTCTCTAAGATAATGATATTTGATAGATATGTCCTTTGTCTTATAGTGAATAATAGGGTTCTTTGAAATATTAATGGCACTAGTATTGTCACAGAATATAGTTATTGGCTCGGTAAATTTCTCATTTATACCTTCCAACAATTGTTTGATCCATGCAATGTTGGTACAATTCAATGCTACAGCAACATATTCATCTTCAGCTATTGACTGAAAAACACATCCTTGTTTCTTGCTAAGCCAACTCACTAGCCTTTCTCCTAAGAAGAAAGCTCCTCCACTTGTGCTTTTTCTGTCATCAATGTTGCATGCCCAATCAGCATCAGTATAAACTTTAAAATCAAAATCATTTCCTTTCTGATATACTAAGCCATAATCTTCAGTGCCTTTCAAGTATCTGAAAATTCTTTTGATTGTTGTCATGTGTATTTCCTTAGGATCTGCAGAGAATCTTGCAACAATACCTATTGCATGTGCTATATCTGGCCTGCTGTGAACAACATATTGTAGTTTTCCAATCATGGATCGGTAGAGTCTCATCAACAGATGCAGATTCATCATTCTTTGATAGTTTGCAGTTTGTAGTCATAGGAGTACTTACTGGCTTTGAATCCTCCATTCCAAATTTCTTCAAGATTTCCTTTATGTATTTGGATTGAGTAATGAAAATTTCATTTTTCATTTCCAGTATCTGTAAGCCTATAAAATACTTTATCTCACCAATTAATGACATCTCAAATTCTTTGCTCATTTCATTTCCAAAGTTCTTGCATAAAGATTCATTTCCACAAAATATAATACCATCAACAAATATGGTTGAGATTAGTATTCCATTTTCATCATTCTTCATGTACATGTTGTTGTTCTCATGTGTCCTTATAAAACCAATCTTAATCAAATAAGAGTGCAATCTTTCATACCATGCTCTAGGTGCTTGTTTCAGACCATATAAAGCTTTGTTCAATTTACATACCTGATCTTTATTAATGTCTTCAACAAATCCTTCAAGTTGTTCAATGAAAACTTCTTCTTCTAATATTTCATTCAGAAATGCAGATTTGACATCCATTTGATATACCTTGAAGTTTTTGAAAGCAGCATATGCCAACAATGTTCTAACTCCTTCAAGTCTAGCAACAGGTGCAAAAGTCTCACCATAATCAATTCCTTCTTCTTGGGCATAGCCTTTGCAAACCAATCTTTCTTTGTTCTGAATGACCTCACCTTTCTCATTTAGCTTGTTTCTGAAGATCCACTTTGTACCAATTACATTTTTGTCCTTCGGTCTTGGGACCAATGTCCATGTGTCATTATTCTTGATTTGATCAATCTCTTCAGTCATAACATTTATCCAATCTTCATTGTTGAATGCCTCTTTTACTATTCTCGGTTCAAATTCAGATATCAAACATGTGTTCTGTCTCAGTTTGTTTCTTGTCATCACTGGATCATCCTTATCTCCTATAATCTGACTTGGTGCATGGTGTCTTCTGACATATTTGGCTAATACAGGCTCGGTAGGCTCTGTATGATCCTCTTCATCACTCAGTAATTGGATATCTTCCTCATTTCCTTCAACAGTTATCTTGGTAGGACTTCTCGGTTGCACATAGACAAATTCATCATAGTCTTCTGGTTCTTTGGAATTCCTTTCATCAGTTCTTTCTGCAATTTCATCAATTTTCACATTTGCACTTTCTACTATTTTGTTAGATGATTTGATCAGACATTTAAATGCTTTGCTTCTAGAAGAATATCCTAGAAATGTTCCTTCTTCACTTTTCTGATCAAACTTGTCATTTCTATCATCTTTATGAACATAGCATTTACTTCCAAAGATCTTAAAATAGCTTACATTAGGTTTCTTGCCATACCAGATTTCATAAGGTGTCTTCAAAGTACCTTTCTTCAAGTGAACTCGGTTCAAGGTGTAAACAGCTATGCTTATTGCTTCTCTCCAAAATGTTTGTGGAACCTTCTTCTCAATCATCAGTGTTCTAGCACAATCCACAATAGATCTGTTTCTTCTTTCAGCTATTCCATTCTGTTGTGGAGTTCTTGGTGCAGAGACTTGTCTTTTAATACCATGATCATTACAAAATAGGTTGAACTCATCAGATGTGAACTCTCCTCCTCTATCTGATCTAAGACATTTCAGTTGTCTTCCTATTTCATTTTCAACTCTTGCCTTGTACCACTTAAACATTTGAAAAGCTTCTGATTTTTCTTTTAAAAACATTACTGACATCATCCTTAAATAATCATCCACAAATAATATGAAATACTTATCACCATAATAACTTTGAACTTTCATAGGACCACAAAGATCAGTGTGCACAAGATCTAAAATTCCCTTAGAAGTGTAGGACTTACTTGTAAAGCTGGATCTTTTCATCTTACCCATCTGGCATCCTCGACACATAGCATTCTCAGGTTTTTCAAGACTCGGTAGACCTCTTACTCTGTGCTTCTTACTTATCTTGATCAAATTATCAAAATTAACATGACAAAACCTTTTATGCCATAACCAGGTGTTATCAATCTTTTCATGCAAACACTTGTTGTGAGTAGAGTCAAGGTGAAATGTATTACCTTTTGTTTGTGTCCCGGTAGCAGCTAACCTTCCATTCTTGTCATGAACTTTGACAATTCCTTTCTGAAATTCTATTCGGTAACCTGTGTTGTTTAGTTGTGCTACACTCAACAAATTATATTTCAAACCTTCAACCCAATAAACATCATTACATCTTGCTTTATCAAGAAGTTTTATGGATCTTTTACCTCTTACCGGACATGGTGCATCATTACCAAATCTAACATAGCCTCCATCATAATCTTCTAACATAACAAACTTGTGTTTATCTCCTGTCATATGATGTGAGCATCCACTATCTATAATCCAAGAATCATTAGTGTTTATGTGAGATATTAGGGCTTTTTCTTCATACCTTTCTTCATCTGATCCATCCTTGATGGCCACATAAACAACTTCCTCTGTATCAGTCTCATCTAATTTATCATCTTTGGATTCCTCATCAACAATTAAGCATGTCTTTCTATCTCTTCTTCTGAAGTCTTGGTGTCCTCTATAATGATTATCTTTTTGTCTATCATCTTGGTAATCTCTCTTTTCAGTGAAATCTTTGTCAGGACAATTAGAAGCCATATGTCCAATCTTATCACAATTGAAACATTTCAAAGGTAGTTTTCCTTTATACTTACCTTTGCCTCTTGATAACCTTTTGGCCAATAGTGCTTCAAACTCTTCTTGCTTTCTGATTTCTTCATACAGTTTATGTACCTCCTCCATGTTCTTCTGAAATCTTTCACTTGCTCCACTGTGATCTCCTTCAGAGTACTTATACTTTCTCTCATTGTAATCATTAGATTCATTCAGATGAAAAGAACTAAATGCAGATTCAACTTTATTTACCGATGACCCACTGTTATCAAAATTACTTAACTCAAATGCATGTAGCTTACCAATAGCAGCATCCAAGGAAACTGGCATATTAGGTACAGACCTCAATTCATTGATTGCAGAGACTCGGATTGCATAGGTAGGTAGAAGGGTTCTTAACAATTTACTTGTCACATCCTTTTCTTCAATAGTTCCTCCTACTCCTTTGATTTGATTTACAATCTCCTTTAGTCTTGTACTGTACTGGGTTATGTTCTCACCTTCATTCATCCTCATAGATTCAAGTTGTCCTCTTAGACTATCAACTTTTTCTCTTTGAACATGTTCATCTCCTCCATAAACAGCTATGAGCTTAGTCCACATTGCCTTTGCATCATTGCAGCCTTCTAGATCATTAAACTCAGAATCGGTCAATGCAGATGTTATTTCAATCATTGCTTGAATATGTTCTTGCTTCGCCTTTATCTCTTCCATAGTCAATGGATAGGTGCTCAATGCAACAAAATCATTCTCCAGATAGTATAAAGCATATTCTCCAACTCCTGATAGATGTAGCTTCATCCTTTTCTGCCATGTAGAGAAACTTGACTTATTCAGCTTGGGTGCATCCCTCTTATACATCTTTGGATCTTTAACTCAAGTGCCTTTAAACTTTCCTTTCAAAGTCCAAAGCTCTGATACCAATTGATAGTTCTGATACTTAATATAAGTACAGATCCAATAGCCAACAGGATGAGAGGGGAGGGGGTGAATCATACAAACTTAATCATCCATAAAAACATCAGATTCAACCTCGGTAACATATATCAGTCATATAATCAAAAACTGTCAAACATGCAAACTCAAAAGCATATGAACAATATAAACCTCATAACACCATATTTAATGTGGAAACCCAAATAGGGAAAAACCACTGTGGGATTTCGGACCCACTAAGAAATATACTCTTCTAGAGTATGCTCGGTTAAAAGCAAATCCTGTTAAAGATTACAAAACACATTGCTAGATGTGACCCAATTAAGGGATTTCCCTCAGATCTGTTAGGATCTTCACTTTGTTAGAAGTGACCTTGTCAAAGGATTTCAAACACTCAATCAGAATGTCACCTTGTTAGAGGATCTACATATAAGACTGTTAAATCCACTCGGTTAAGAGATTTCCTGTCACTTTTATAAAATAACAGTAATACAATCTATCTGCAACCTCACATCTAAAATGCTAAAGCAGATTCCTATTTGTTCAATACAATCTAGACATAGAACTGATCTTGTCTATCTACTGGGCATCAATACTCTGTTATTCTAACAGATCTTCAAGCTTCTGTGCTCGGTAATCACTATGTAGCATCCCTGTGCATACACTTGCCCGCATACATTGTTTATCAACAGTTCCTTATTTATAAACAATCTTCTAACCACTTAATCTCCTTGATCACATTTCCCATGATCAATCATAGCCATTAGATCTTCAATCTTGTCCAGGTTCATTGTATCTTTCGATCTGAAAGCGTTTTACCCCACCTCAAAACTTGCACATTCACCTTGGAACTTGTGTTAGGGTAATGTGGTTTAATCTGAGCTGTAGATCTTCTTGCCGACTTTCCATTGTCTTAGATTTGTTAACAATCATCTTCTACGGCTTGCCAATCATTGATCCGCTCCAGCTCATCAGCATCTTTCATTAAATATCACATGTAAACATTTAATGCATTCTATTATAGCTCGGTTACAACTTCGTGAATACTAAACTTTACTCGGTAGACATTTTGTCTTCATTAACCGACTACGACAACCTTAGGGTTTACCGACTAGGTTCCTTAGGGTTTACCGACTAGGTTCTTTGCTTGATAACATAGTATAGTATTAACCTTTACATTTTACAACATATGTATGATGTTAAAACAATCGAAAACATCAAGATCTCATCATTGTCTAACTTGGTAGAGTTGCCCATTGAATAACTTAACCCCTTATTCATCATATTCTTTCCTGTGTATTTATTGACTTCTTTATAATCTTCATATCATATTTCTTAAGATATGGCAACATCATACTAAATTAGAAAATCAATTTCTTGACATCAATGACAAAATAATAATATCAAGATAGTAAAACATCTTTAATCAGTTATGTCCATAATCATCAACAACCTTCTCAATATCCTTGAAATATTGCCAACACATCTGTCATGCCAAAAAAGCTGCTCACATGGTGCTAAATGAGATTACCAGCGTAATCAAAGAGCAAGGTTTGTCGGAGGATTTGCTCAAGGGGGAAGACAAGGCAGTCAAGGAGGTAGAGGAATGGGAACTTAGGGAAGAAATTTACTGGAAGCAAAGAGCCCGAATTGACTGGCTGAAGGAGGGGGACAAGAACACAGCTTTCTTCTTCAACTCAGTAAAAGCTAGAAGGCATGGAAACTCCATCCCTGCTCTAGTTAATGATAGAGGAAAGCAATGCTTATCCTTGCCAGAGATATCTAGGGAGGCATCTCAGTTTTTCCGGTCCCTCTTCAGGGAGGATCCCCAGGGGGAAACAGGGGAGGAGAACCATGTTCTCGCTTACATTCCTTCTCTTGTCTCGGGGGAGATGAATGAGCAGCTTTTGGGTCCTATTTTTTTGGAAGAACTTGAGAGGATTGTCTTTTAGATGAGAAAAGGAAAAGCTCCAGGATCAGATGGGTTCCCAGTTGAATTCTTTCAAGAATTCTGGGATATTATCAAACTGGATTTACTAGAGGTGGTTCAGGAATCACAGAGGAACAAGCAGATGCTTAGGGCGCTGAATGCGACCTTTATTGCTCTTATCCCCAAGTGTGAGGGGGCTGACTGGTTAGGCCAATTCCACCCCATCTCTCTCTGCAATGTGATTTATAAAATCATCTTTAAGTTGATAGCAGATAGATTGAAGAAGTGCCTGGGGAAGGTTATCTCTGAGGAACAGAGTGGGTTTGTGGAAGGGCATCAAATCCTGGACGGGGTGGTCATTGCGACGGAGACCATTCATTCTATGGCTACCTCTTAGGAAAAAGCTATGTTTATCAAGCTTGATATGGCTAAGGCATACGACAGAGTCAGATGGTCCTTCCTCTAGAAGATCCTAAAGGCGTTTGGTTTTGCAGACGAGTGGATCCAGTGGGTTATGAGTTGTGTTACGACTACTTCTTTCTCAGTGCTTATCAATGGAGATCATACTGAGTTATTTTTTGCATCTAGGGGTCTTCATCAAGGAGACCCTCTCTCCCCTTATTTATTCATTCTCATGGTAGAGGGTCTAGGGAGGCTGATTAAACATAACGTGGGATAGGGTATTATTCAAGGTTGGAGATGGGGTAATGAATTGCAGCTGCAGTCCCATTTGCAGTTTGTGGATGACACAGCTCTTATGGGGCTCGCTTGAATCAGAGAAGCTAATAATCTACGTAAGGTCTTGGATGTTTATCTTGCGGCATTGGGCCAACTGATCAACGAGGACAAGTCTTCTATCCTCTTCTTCAACACTCCTAAAATTATTCAAAGGAGGATTGCTCTTATCCTGAGATTCCAAGTTGGCTACATGCCCTTGAACTATTTGGATATTCTTATATCCATTGGTAACCCTCCTAGGGAATCTTGGCAAGGTATCTTGGATAAATTTTGCTCGAAGGTTGAACAATGGACTCATAGATGGCTATCCTTTGCCGGGAGGACTCAACTGATTTAGTCGGTGGTTCAGGCGCTTCTGATCTATCATTGTATGCTTCAAGTGGCTCCTAAATGGTTCTTGAAGGGTCTGGATTCTTTGGCTAGGCAATTCTTATGGGCAGGTAATCTCTCCTCTTCCAAATGGAGCCTGGTCAATTGGGACTTGGTTTGTAGCCCGAAGCAGTCAGGGGGGCTTGGGTTAAGACAGTCTGTTCTTTTTGGGGAGGCGTTGGCAGCTAAATTGTATAGGAGGTGGTGTGTAGAGCAAGATCAGAATTGGGCTAGAATCCTGGCCAACAAGTATATGCAGAGGGTCCCGATGGAGGAAATCCCTAGATATCCTCTAGAGGGAAAGGGCTCTTCGATCTGGAATACTTTCAAGAGAGGGGCTTCTCTTATTAAGGCAAGACTCTTCTAGATTTGCAAGAGGGGGGAAGCAGTTCTTTTCTGGAAAGACTCTTGGGACTGATATCCTCCCATTCTTGGTTAGTTCCCTAACCTTGGGAACTTGTGCCAAAGGTTTTTGGAGGCTGGATGGTCAAGGGTGAGTGACTTCAAGGTTGTCTATAGGTGTGGGCGGCTAGATTTGGAGAGGTGGAAGACTCCTGATGAGTGGCCAGTTGTTGGGACGAAGGAAGAATGTGCGGAGCTGCAGGGCATTTTGGTGAATAGACAATGCAGCTCCCTTAAGGGAAGGGATGGGTTGGCTAGGTCTCCAAACCCTAAGGGAGTGTTCATGGTGGCTAGTGGATACCAGGAATTGTTATACCAAAGATTTGAGGGAAGAGAGGTGAACTATTGGAAGCAGGTATGGAGTAAAGTTTCTTGGCCGAAGTGTAATTGCTTTGTTTGGACTTTGGCTTTGAATAGATGTCTTACTTGGGACAATATCCGCAAGCATGGATTTCTGGGGCCCTCTATCTATGTTTTGTGTGGTAATGGGGAGGAAGATTCCTCACACCTGTTCTTCAAATGCCCCTTCTCTTTGCTTATTTGGCATTATTGGTGGGGGGTCTGGAAGCATCCTTGTATCCACGCGGATTCTCTGGTGGAGTTCTGGAGCAGTTTGGGTAGACCTCCTATCTTGTCCTCCTTCCTTCAAACTGTCTGGTTTATTGGGCCCATTTTCATTCTGTGGCAGATTTGGCTCGAGAGGAACAGGAGGATTTTTCGTGAGGTCAGATTGTTTGTTTAGCAAGTTTGGAATAGGATCATTGCAATGATCCGGGAGACCATGGAAGCGAAATGTGAGGTGAATTTTCCTTTGGGTAGAGAGGAGGCTGACATTGTGAGTAGGTTGGGTTTGCAGGAGTTGTCTCCAATCTTAGCTTGTGTCAGGAGAGGTAGACGGGCCATGAAGAAGGTGCAGAGGGCAGGGAGGTGGATACCCCCTCGGGATGAGTTTATAAAGATTAACACTGATGGATCATCTAGGGGTAACCCAGGCCCAGCTGGAGTTGGCGGTGTTGGCAGGAATAGCAGGGGGGAGGTGGTTTTCCTCTTTTCAGTGCATAAAGGGAGACAATCTAACAACTTTATGGAGGGACTAGCACTCCTCTATGCCCTTGAGCATGCTTGGGAGTTGGGACAAAGGAAGGTGATTTGTGAGTTGGACTCACAGATCGTGATTAACTTAGTGACTGAGAAGAGGGTGAGTGGGATTCAGTGGCAATTGGTAGGGGTGGTTAAGTAGATTCTCCAAATTAGCTCTTTAATGGAACAAGTGTCTTTTGTCCACATACCTCGGGAATGGAATAGAGCAGCTGATGGTTTGGCCAAGTGGGCCCCAGAACATGATAGGGACTGGAAAGTTGAAGGGTGGGAGAATCTTTCTGGGGATTACTGTCAAGAGGTGCAGAAGATATTTACGGAGGACATGGATGGTTATGAAGTTGGTTAATCGGGGGCTGGTCTAGTGGCCCTCTGCTGGGGCTCTGGGTCTCTTTGTAATTCTGGATTTTGTGTTTCAATAAAGTTTTTACCCTTTTATTCAAAAAAGATTCTTGTGATGTACTTGTAAAAGAAATATTAATAAAATAAGAAAATATTTTTTAAAAAGACCTAAAAAAATAAAATGTCAATTATTTGTGAAATGATGAGAAAACTTATGTTTAGATCCATCATGAAGATTTTTGGCCTAAGAACATTAAATACTAACAGTAAAAAAAAGTATTGTAAAATGCATATGAAAGAAAAGATACTTAATTACATGATATGTAATTACATAAAATATAGAAATTAATCAAATGAAAATATTCCACTTAATAAGAAAAATAAATCAAACATGAAAACTAAGTTTAACACTAATAAAAATTGTTAGGAGGCATGAAAGAATTGAGTACATACAACAACACATAAAGCTTAATGATTAAAGTTGCAATTCGAACTATACAAGGATGCATTTTCTCTTCATACTATAATTTTTCATCATACACTTTACAAAGAATTATGTATTTCAACTACAAAAAGAAGTTAATCATAATACTATAAATCCAATTTGGTTATTATATATGTGCATGTAGTAGTCATTCATACACCTAACAATATAGAGAAAGATATTAAGATATCGGGGAAGTATTATTTTTATATTAGTGATAATTGTACACATTCTATATGGTGTGTGCAAGGTTACTTTTGAATAGATAGAACATCATATATAGTTAGCCTATCATATGGTCAAATAATTGTACATCACAACTCAAAAATTCATGAATATTATGTTGGTTGACTATGATACATAAGATGAGTCATGTTCAGCATATATAAAAATTATTTTAGGTTGAACATAAAGAGGTGGAGCATAGTGGTGCATGAGCTTGTATTAAATGAAACTTGCCATGAGAAAATTTAAGTACAAAAGTAGTGTAAATTTTATTGATACAACATCCATCATCAAATAATGCAACTCCACAATGAGTTCACACAATAAAATTTAGTTTATAGTTTATAGAATTTTTTAGTTTGTAATTTAAGAAGATAATATTATAAAATATGAATAATATTGTACTTTGACAATATTAAGTGAGTTCTAATCTTTTATTAGTTTAAATGTATGTTCATAAACCATTCATATGAAGCAGATGATATGTTTTTGTTTTTCATATACAAATTTTACTTAGAATGAGTTGATTTAAAATAGTGGGTTAATGAATGGTGTGCTAGAATTTTAAGTACAACCAAGATGTACATTTTTTTAGAAGCGTTACAACAGATGGAGATGGAAGCATAAGTTGGCTTCTATCATATTTTAGATCTAATTTAATTAACCATTGTAAGCGCATTATTTAATAAAAAGTAATATTTTATCTCATTATTATCATTTATTAAATTAATATTATTAAATACATAATTCAATGTTAGGTATATTTATGTAGTTCTTGCAAAAGAAGATAATGAAGAAGGAAAAATTATTATTTGTGTCATCATGTTGAGAAAAAAAAAATTGTGTACCTATAATAAATAGAGAAGACATTGACTATCATATGGGATCAATGGTTGTTACTAAAGCATGGCTTAATAGATTCCCAATAAATAATTTTGATGTGTGGTTGCTCGGTGATTTGATACATAAGAAAACATTTATTATTCTAATCTTATTGTGATATCAAAAGTTTAATTGATCAAATATAGGAGTAGAATATTAAATTAGAACTTGTGGAAAGTTTAATTGGTCTAATAGTTGAGTTTTATTTGATTGTGGTTGGTCTAGTTAGTCTAGTCAAGTGTTGAGTGGTGAAGGTTTGTATGGATTGTATTATGGGACCATCTTTGATGTTTTGTGTAGACTTAGTCTTTAGCAAAGATTTATCTATTTCTATGTCAAGATATTATTGTAACAAAAAGACCTATCCTACCAATTAGGTTTTGTTGTTGTTTTATTCATCTCTTATCATGGAGTAAGTTCTATTGGCTTTAACTTGTATGATTATGATTACCTTAATGGATATATTCATGGCCATGTAGTTATTGAAGAATTTGATGATAGATCAATTCAAGATAATGATATTATATTTTGATTTATTTGTCACTATAAACCTTCTTAAGATTTAATCTAATTCTTTTAGGCAAGTGTAACACTCTAAATAGGTTGTCAAAAATTGTCTAACAACTTTCTTTGATAATAGTTTATTGTATAAGACTCTCAGAATATTAAACATGATATATAAAAAATTAAAAATAAAATGATAATATCCCAAAATAATTGTAGAGATAACCATTACTCTAGTAGGTAGGCCATCAAATTATTCTAAACATAACGTATCAAGATAGATAGTTTCTATTTTTAACACTAACCACATCTAGGTCTTCCTTTTAGGGACAAATGTCAACTCAATAATAACTCTATGATATCAACACTTTGAGAGTAACTCAAAAGAATAAATGGACACAAATATTGCAAAGGCTACGCTATAAGATTCACTACTTCACCTTAAGATACTCCGCAATCTCTTAAAAA
Organism: Cryptomeria japonica; assembly: GCF_030272615.1. Lineage (NCBI taxonomy): Eukaryota > Viridiplantae > Streptophyta > Pinopsida > Cupressales > Cupressaceae > Cryptomeria > Cryptomeria japonica. The sequence goes on from NC_081413.1 coordinate 155,466,412, forward strand.
AACATTCAAATTCCATAAGTTAGTAGTTTAGGAAATTGAGGAATTTAATGAAGAGTCTAGAAGATATTGATATATAAAATATATGCATCACTAATGATGTCTTCTTACTTCCAAAACCTTAAATACAAACTTGAGAGACATTAAGGATGAGTCACATGACTATTAAAATTTCTATTTTTCTTTCACTCATACATTAATTTTATGAATAATGGTATTACATAATTCATTCAATATTAGAATTAATATATACCAAGATACATTGATGCAGGAGCACTAGTCTAGTTCTTACCAGTTGAGCATTTTTCAGTGGAATTACTTGAGATCGTGGCATTTCTTCATGTTTGAGTGTTTAGCATTGTGATTTTGGGTTTATTCCCTTGTGTTCATAATCATTTTTGTGTTCGAGTTTCATGGCATTTTGATTTAATCCCGGTGAGTTATCAATTTCGACATTGGCCTAGTTGATGTGTTCTTACCAGTTATTCTGGCAGCGTGTTGAGCGAAGCTGGATCGGGTTGCAGTTGATCTTCATGACTTGTGGATCATTGATTTATATTTCTTGTGTCATGTCTGATGTTCTCGGAGGACCGCACATTGTTTTATGCATTTTGGAGTTGTTCTTAGTGATTTGAGCCGACATGTTACCGTTGCACATTTCATGAACCGGTTGGTCTTTGGGCCAACTTGATTAAGTTGTTATTATTTGTGGATAGTATAAATGGGAGTTTGTGAATCATTTGAGAAGATAGAAGTTAGAAGATCGAAGATAGAGTTTAGAGATCGAGCGAAGATGTAGATCTAGCAAGATTCTGATCCAGTGGACTGAGGTTGGAAGGCTGAGGTCTGGATTAGGGTAGAACCGACAGACTATTTTCGGAGGCCGATCTGATATGTGGATGATCTAAGAATCTTATGTTTGTATTGTAAGCATTATTTGTATCTTGGACTGCAATCTAGCATGTGGCATGTGTAATTCTTCAGATTGTAATAAGATTTATTCATATTGTTTACCGGTTATGTATTATGTGTTGTTACCGGTTGTTCTTTCTATTGTTTCTAGCATCTTGTTACCGTTTACTGGTATATTTTGCATGGTGTTTGTGTTAGGCTACAAGGATGGGCTATCCTTCATTGGATCTCCCTACCTTGACTGCATCAAGTGGTATCAAAGCTATTTTGTGAACCTGTTGTTGGACAGAGTGTTGATTGTGCACTGGTTGGTTGAAGAGGAAGTTGAGGCAACTTGTGGACTTGTTTAGATCTCTGAACATGAGGCAGAGAAAGGTTTTTCAGGTAGATTGTTGATCCTATAGCTTGAGCTTGAGGCAGTTAGTGGGTGGAGACTTGAACAGATCCTTCATTGAGGCAGGCTACAGTTTTTGGACCGATAGATCACCAAGGAGAGGCAACCGGAAGCTATTGTCAAATCCTCGAACACCTTGAGGCAGTTGAAAGTACCTACTGATAGATCATCAAACCAAATGAAGTGATGGGACTCACTTTTCAATTAACCCTGAGAATCTAATGCAAGAGCACTGGTCTAGTTCTTACCGGTTGAGCAGTTTTCAATGGAATTGCTTGAGATCGTGGCATTTCTTCGTGTTTGAGTTTTTAGCATTGTGGTTTTGGGTTTATTCCCTTGTGTTCATAATCTTTGTCGTGTTCAAGTTTCATGGCATTTGGATTTAATCTCGATGAGTTATCGATTCCAGTATTGGCCTGGTTGATGTGTTCTTACCGGTTATTCAAGCAGTGTGTTGAGAGAAGTTGGATCGGGTTGCAGTTGATCTTCGTGACTTACGGATTGTTGATTTATATTTCTTGTGTTGTGTCTGATGTTCCTAGAGGACCGCACGTTGTTTTATGCATTTTGGAGTTGTTCTTAGTGATTTGAGTCGACATGTTACTGTTGCATGTTTCATGAACCGGTTGGTCTTTGGGACGACTTGATTAAGTTGTTATTATTTGTAGATGGTATAAATGGGAGTTTTTGAATCATTTGAGAAGACAAAAGTTAGAAGAACAAAGATAGAGTTTAGAGATCGAGCGAAGATGTAGATACGACAAGTTTCTGATCCGGTGGACTGAGGCCGGAAGGCTGAGGTCCGGATTAGGGTAGAACCGGCAGACTGTTTCTAGAGGCCGATCTGATATGTGGATGATCTATGGATCTTATGTTTGTATTGTAAGCATTATTTGTATCTGGGATTGTGATCCAGCATGTGGCATGTGTAATTATTCAGACTATAATAAGATTTATTCATAGTGTTTACCGGTTATGTATTTTGTGTTGTTACCAGTTGTCCTTTTTGTTGTTTCTGGCATCTTGTTACTAGTTACTGGTATATTTTGCATGGTGTTTTTGTTAGGCTGCAAGGATGGGTTTTCCTTCATTGGATCTCCCTACCTTGACTACATCATACATTTACTTCAAAACATGAACACATTATGAACTCATAATTTTAGAGTCTTAAAAAAGGGATTAAAATTATTTAGATGGTATATAATTGGTCTTGCTAATATAATTTTGATTCATAGAAATAATGGTAAAGTCTCATTCACAATTAATTTTGATATTTATGACATTATAGAACAAAATTGAACATTCCATAGATGTTATGGGACCAAATTGATAGCACCAACACATCAAGGTGGGTTGGTGAATACTAGTGGAGGTGTGTTTTTGGTGTCCAAGCATTGTGATGTTTTTGAGCTACATTGTGTCAAGATAGTCTCTTAAAAGTCTGATGACCAAAAAATTACCAAAATTTTCTCAAATTATTCTCTCAAGCCATGTCACTTAGGAATCTCTCATTCACACTTACAAGTGGATGTCAAGACCACCTAGAAATATTTACCTTGATGTTTTTACTAAATAGAATTGGTTTTACTATTGTGGGGAGGAACGTAATTTTGCAAAATGTTTTACTTTAATCTAATGAAAAGACACTAGGAGTGAAATTTTGTATTTTTCACATTATGGGACCAAACCAATAGTGTTGATATGTAAATTTGGGTGGGTGGATATTAATGAAGACATGTTTTTTATGGCCAAGAACCACAACGCTTCTAAGATGCGTTGTTTTGAGATAGTCTCTTAAGAACCCTTATACCAAAATTTTAAAAAAATCTTGAATATTCTCTTAAGTTGTGACACCTAGAAATGTCTTATTTGCGTGTGTAGGTGGATTTTTAAAATCCACCTACAAGTATTTAACTCCTTTTTCTAATTCAAATTGGTTTCTTGTGGTGGGAGGAATGTAATGTTACAAAATGTTTTTGTTTCATCCAAAAAAAATTGCTAGGAATAAATTTTGAATTTTGCACCTCATGGAAGAAAAATGATGGTGCCAACATGTTATGGTGGGAAGGTCAATGCTAGCAGAGGTGTGTTTTTTCTAGCCAAGTGTTTGGATTATTTCAAGATACATTGGTTTGAGATAGTCTCTTAAGAAACCTAAGACTAAAATGTTGTCTACCTTTCACCAAAGAATGTCATGTTCATGCCTATAGGTGAATGTTAGGTTCACGTACATATATTTTCACATTTATTGTCAAATATAGACCATTTGACCATGCTAATAAGGAAAGCATTCATGCAAAATGTCTCAATTGACAACAAGGTAACAATTCCAATAACCATATTTTTCTTTCATACTTTTTGGTACCAAATTGAGAGCACCAACACATTTCTCTATGGGTTGATTAATGATAGTGAAGGCCCTATTTGATTTCTTGAGTATTCTATCCTTCTAGGCCACATTGTTTTGAGACAGACTCTTGAAATCCCAAAGAGAAAAACATTACCAAGCTTTCACCTAGTTGTTCTTAAAACATGGTACCTAGGACTATCTCATTTACACCTACATGTGGATGTTGGATCCCTCTACATGAATATATCTTATTTTTTTCAACTCTACACTTTTCAACTACACTAACAAGGAATGTAGTCTTAAAAAATGCCTTGTTTGAGACTAGTGTAAAAGTTCTAATAGCCATCATTTTCCTTTTGCAGTTACTTGTGGTACCAAACTAATAGTGATAAATATTGCAGGTGGTCTAATAAATTCTAGTGGAGGCCTTATTTCATTCCTTAAGTATCTTTATCCTTACAGGTTGCATTGGTTTGAGATAGTCTCTTGAGAGCCCTAAGAGAAAAAGGTGCCAAAATTTTGCCTCTCAATTCTCTCAAACCATGGTAGCTAGGAATATCTCATTTACACCTATATGTGGATGGAAAGCCTCTCTACAACATTCGGACTCATTTTTTATCAAATCTAAAGATTGTTTGAAATTGGAAATAAGGAATGCATTATTAAAAAGTACCTCATTTAGGAGTATTATAAAGGTGCCAATAGATTTTTTCTATACCTAATGATTTAAACCAAGAGTACTAACACATAAACGTGTCCCAACATATGTTTCTAGAGGCCCCATTTTATTCCCTAGGTCTCCTAATTCTTCTAGGTTAAATCAATTTAAAATAGTCTCTTGAGAGCCTTGAGAGAAAAAGTTATCAAGATTTTGTCTAAAAATTGTGACACCTAGGAATATCTTATTCACACCTACAAGTAGATTTCAGGTCCCTCCGTGATATCCTATCATAATTTTGGTCAAATCCTAGCCATTTAACTATGCTAAGAGGGAATTCATTCTTATAAAATACCTCATTAAGGAGTAGTGTAAAGGTGTTAATAGCCATTTTTTTTCTTTCACGCCTCATGAAACCAAAGTCAAAGTACAAAAATATTGGAGTGGGCTATTAAATATTAGTAGAGGCCTCATTTTTGTCCCTAGTTATCTTGATCTTTCTAGGTTACATTGCATAGAGAGATTCTCCTAAGAGCTCTAAGAGAAAAGATATTTCAAAATATCACTTAGATATTATCTCAAGCCATCACATATAAGAAAATCTTGTTTATGCCTACAAGTTGATGTCAAGTCTACCTACAATACCTTATCTCACTTTTTGTCAACTCTAAGCTATTTGAATGTTCCAATTTAAGGAATGTATTCTTGTAAAATGCTTCATTTGATACATGTGTAAAGGTACTAATAGTCATTTTTTTTTTTTGCATGTAGTGGGATTGAATCAATAGTTCCAACATGTTGGGATGGGTTAGTGAATGTTAGTGGAGGATTTGTTTCATTCCCCGTGTTTATCAATAATTCTTTTTGAGATAGTCTCTTAAGATCTTTGAGTGTAAAAATTTGCCAAACTTTTTCCAAATTGTTCTCTCAAATTCTAGCACCTAGGAATGACTCATTTTCACCAAGTGGATGTTGAGTTTTTTTTCATAATGTACCTTATTTTTTGTAAAATCTAGACCATTTTGCCATGCCAACAAAGAATGTATTCTTACAAAATCTATTATTTATGAGTACTATAAAGTGTAGGAGTCGATGGGTGACTCTTCAACACCTCTAGAATCCCTACAAGACCGAAACACTTCCATGAGAGACAATGAAAAGAATAACTTGCATGATAAGGATTGATTGAAAATAAAATAGACAATGATATGCCTTGTTTATGTGAGGCCCTACCCCGATTCAGTTTGACACTTTCAATTATTTACATATTGAGACTATTATGGATGCTTTATTTTATGCATTATGGACTTAGAACTTATATGATCCCATGATTTGGATCACACTGACATATGTTGATGTTTTATTTCATGCATGATGATTATGAAACTTTAGATATGATTTCTAGAATAGAATTACATTAGGATGGTGAATGTCATTATTGCGAATTTGCAGGATTTTATTTTGATGAAAGAAAATGATGCTTATTTATGAATGGTTCAATTTTGGGAAATTATGTTAATTGTTTATGTGAAATTGAATTTGAAACCAAATGAGATATTGAATTATTGTTGCCTAATGTATGAGTGTTTGATTTGCAATGGAATCCATGTATTTGATTATGAATAATTGTGATTATTTGGAGTTACTAATGTGTTAATTGAGATGCGCAGGAAAATTATCCATGTGACCATGGAATTTAATGGAGAACCAAGCCTAGACCAATGTGCGTTTGTTAAGCCGGGAGTTGTCTATTTGGAGAGACAACACCCCTCCCCTTGTAATGTATTTTATTTGTGATGTGTATAATGCTTGAGTGTAAAATTTAATTTATATGTAAATGTGTAATCCTTCAAGAGACATATTCCATGTGTAATTTTTATATTGTATTTTTGTTGTGTCACTTGACACATGTGCTGATTAAGTGTCATTGATGTTGACTTGTCTCTTGGAGGGAGTTTTGTTTCTACCCAAGCCATTCAAAAACTTGAGTGTGGTCCCAAATTTGTCTTGGGTAGGGAGTCATGGGAGTGGTCAACTCAAGCTTGACCCGTAGGTAAACTTCAGTGGGGTTTCCAAAGGGTTTAATGGACTCCTAGGGTAAGTTTTTAGGCTTTTCCAAAGGTCCTAAGGGTATACCTATGGGTTAGGGGTGTTTTGCAACATGTGGCTTCTCCCATGTGACTATGAAGTCACTTCAAAAAGTGATAATTCCAAGATGCACGAAAATTGAACTTAGAAAGTTCTCCCTAGGATAGAGAACCTTCCCTTTAGGAGTTAAACTCTCTTCCCCATCCTCTTCCACCTTTTCCCTTTCCAATTTGAGTAATGTGCAAGAGTTTGGGAAGGGCAACCAATGGGAACTCACACCTCACCCAAGGGGTTGGGAAGTGTGTGAGAGGCCTTCTTAGGCAAGAATTTGCAAACTTAGTGAGTAATCACCCACTCTCCTTTCTTGGAGATTTTGTTTGTTTTGAGAAAGTTAGTAGGAGTTTGGCATTTTTAGTGGAATTTTGGAAAAAGTTAGTGTGGAAATTGGGCAGCTCATCCCCAACTAAAGTTAGCAAACCTTTTGGCAGAATAAGGTTGGTTACTCTCTTCTCCCTCTTGTTATGTTGTAAATGTTAGTTTGTGTTGTTTTGTGAAAGAAAAGAGTTGTATGTAAGAATGTGTATTATGAAGTTTTATTGTTGAAGTTAAAAATGTGTAGTTTCTCTTCCTTGCAATTTGTTTGTGTTCTTATTGTTTTGGGAGTGTCCAAGATCTCCTATCCTTGGGAGGGTAGGAAGATCTTGGGGTGGAAGGAGTTTGACAGCCATGGGTGAGAGGCTCTCCTCATGGAGAGTGTTCTCAAGGGTGTCCTTGGTGACCCTTGATGCATAGCCTTGTGTATGCATTTGGGGGTCATAAGGGGAGTAAATATGGCCATGAGCCTTTTTGGGGGGCATAAGGAATGAGGAAGTATTTTTGTTTGCATTGTGTTGCCAAGAGGTGGCTTATGTTGTAATGTTTTGGCATGCATTCTCCCCATAGGTACTTGGTCCACTTCCACCCATGGAAGAGTCACCATGAAAGTGGTGAATGTGTAGCTTGGGAAGGGAAATTTGAATGTAAGTGTTTTTTCCTATGCTTGTGTAGAGTTTGCATGTTTGTAGCCCGTCTAGTGCTTGGTTCTCCAAGCTCGGGGGTGACTTCTAGTAAGCCTAGGCTGGGAGGTGAGCTTCCCATGGTCAAAAATGTGTTTTAATGCAGGTTGCATGGGAATGGGAAAAGAAAGAAGGAAGAACTAAGTTGTTGTTTTATGTTGCAGAAATTAGCCAATATGACAATATGTTCTCTTTTGGTGTTGTAAATGAAAAGAAAAGAAAAGAGCTAGAATGTGATTATTCACAAGGAAAGAGGATTTTGTATTCCATGTAAAGAAATAGATAGGTAATGATGTATTTATTTTCCAATAGTATAGCAATGTATTGGAAAGGAAAAATGTAAATGTATATTTGCCCCAAATCTTTGTGTTCATCTTACTTGTAATAAGTTTCAAAAAAATATATATATATGTTTAATGTCCACACTCTAGTTAGTGTTACAAAGTAATGAAGAAATAGAAATATTTCCTTATAAATATTAAGATAAAGTTAATGTTTACTTGCTGGACTGTATTATGACAGAAAGTTTGTTTATGTGTTTTATTAAGTTTTTGAAAAGAGATGAAAATTGTAGTGAGTTCTGAAAATACATCATATATGTTGTAGTTTAAATGATTATTAGGCTACATTAGTTGCAGCTGTAATAAAACTGAGTTCTACTTGCCTCACCATTTTGTAAATGTGGGAAAAATGAAGCTAGTTACATTTCTTTTGTTTTTAAAGAAACAAAAAAAAAATATACATATTTTATTTACTGTTCTTCAAACTCAGTTATAACAATATGATACAGCAATGTCTTATTACAGATTTAATATTACATGAAAAAAAGGAGAAAATTGATAATAAGATTTAAATATAAGTATAAATATATATATATATATATATGTAAATATATATATATATATATTTATATATATATTTATTTATTCCTTTATAAGAGAATCTGCCTGTTATCATACAGAAACTCTTATGCATGTTATTTTACCAGATTTATATAAAACACACACAAATATATATATATATATATATATATATATATATATATATATATATATATATATATATATATATATATATATGTTTATATTTATAAATGTTTCTTTTAAAAAAAAAAGACATATTATAAACTCTGAAATGCCTTAACTTAGTTTAAAAAAAAACCAGAATGTACATATATATATATATATATATATATATATATAAAAGTGAGATCGTTAGATATTTAATTTGAGTAAAATAATTAGGTGTAAAGATAAGATGGAATACGGTTGCTAATATTGGGCTTATGTAGAAAATCTTCATAAGAAGGGTTTTGATGTTAGGTGAATTAGATAAAAATAATTAGGGGCGTAAACTCTAAGTTATTTGTAGGGCCAAGAGAGCCAATTAAATCCAAGGATATAAAGTATCTTTATACCATGGGGTTATATTTTAGTAAAGTGTTTTAATGACGATGTTAACTAAACTTAAAATCCTAGCGGATAAGAAGATAAGAGAAATTTTAAAACGCTTAAGTTTGAAATTTATCGTTACACTTGGACTTTTAATTATTTATTAATGATGCTTAGTGGTTTCCCTTTTGGGGAGGAATATGTGCTCGTTGATAAATTAGTAAACCATGTTTCTCAATTGAGTTTAACTACTTGAATTACACAAATATAGTTAAGACCTAATCTAGAATGCATTATTTATTTAAGTTAATCGCATTCAGTTGAATATTTTAATTAAGATAGTCGCTAATTAGTAAGTATATTTAAAAAAAAAAAAATTTCTGTTCGTGTCCAAGAGTTGGGCATGACAGTTTATAAAGGCAATGTGCAATTTAGTATGAACAACTAACATGACACAAATATTAAATGCCTAATGTAAATATTAAATGCTTAGGTATCTAAAAGTAAATGAGGTGAACATGGCCCCATTATCACTAACTTCTAGAATGAAGCCTAGGACCCAAGTTAAATTAACATTTGAATATATCCCCTCACAAGGAAATTACACGGTACAAGACCTTGAATAGGTGTTAGACATGATTCACTCTAACACCCCTGCCCCCTTTAAGTGCAACTTAGGGTGATGGAATTATTATGCCAATTATGTAAGAAAATATGGGTCTAGACTACTAGACCATGTTAGGTACCCATGTACAAGCGATATCTCACAAAAAAAGAAAGGACAAACCCCATTGGAACAAAACTCTTCTCTAAAGGAGAGAAACGATACAATCAAGGATGGCATGGAGAACTCAATGGTACCCCCAAGAACTACATCCATCATGAATAGATCCATCACAAATCCAATCAATCTCCCTCCATATGAAGGATAACAAGAGAGACCATGTATCCCCCTATCATGAGATAAACTACTACAAAGAAGCACTAGAATTACATTGTGGAGCAAACTTATAAACCATCAGTCTAACTAACACAAAAACACTAGAATTTCTTGATCATTGAGTATCTCAAGAATCATAATAAGAAAATAAAATAAGTTTTGTTGCAAAGGAACAACTAGAAAACTCTCAATTGACACAACCCTATAATTTTTTGTAGAAATAATTGATTAATAAATTATGTAGAACTAAAATAAAGTACAATTATCAAAATAGCACCTTGCCAAGTGATAGAATGACCAAGTAACGCTTCAAGGTACCCATTGGGAAAGAACTAAATAAAATAGAGATGGGATCGAAACTAAAAAGTGTGCATATATGGATTGAAAGAGCTCCTCAATACCTTTCCAATAGCACAAGAATCATGAAAATTAGAAATTGTGGCAAAATGTTATGAGCTCAGGAGTCAAAAATAAAGATCTAAATTCAACAAGAAAAAAAATGGCACCAAATAGCTGAACCTATCAAATATACCTACTCCACTATAATGTATAATAAACCATCTTTTCAATGATACCTTTTTCAAAAAATTGACTCCATATATGCAAATGTTATGATCATTTTCACAATCTTGGTAAAAATTGAAAAACAAAGCCCACTAGCAAGGAGCAAAAAATAACCCCACCAACAATGGCAATGATGCCATTGGGGTGGGGAGGCTCTAGAGGCAACGGTCTAATGGCTGCACCACCAAGGTGATAATCCCTCAATCTATGGAACCTCAACAATGTATGAAAAGTGATTGGCAACAAAGCAAAGAAATGACAACCAAACCCATATGCCAACCAAATGATGCAATTATATTGCTGATGAAATCATATGATGCCCAACCAAACATAGGAGTCACACCAAACATGTAGAGACAATGCATGATTACACTAGGATATCTTTTCTCGTACAAGGAATTTGCCCAATCAGATGGGAGGGGATCGGATTTCCTAGAAAAATCATATGGTTGTATAGTACGACCATGTACAAATCCGTACAACCATATGGATTTGTGCAACCATGTAAATAATTATCATATATTATCATAGACGAACATGGCCCCATTATAACTCACTTCTAGAATGACACTTACAACCTAATTTAACATGTGAATATATCCCCTCACTAGGTAATTAAAGGTACAAGACCTTGACTAGGTACTAGACATGATTCACTTTAACATAAAGGTGGGCCACTAGCCATATTTTTTATTCCACATATTGTAGGATTGAACTAATGGTGACAACATGTTAGGGTGGTTGGTGAATGCCTCATTTCATTTTGATAGTCTCCTAATCCTTCTAGGCTACATTGTATCAAGAGTCTCTTATGAGCCTTACGAGAAAAAAGTTATCAAACTTCCACCTAGTTATTCTCAAGTCATTCACTGTTAGACCATGTCTACAATGAATGTATTTTTAAAAAATTCATTTATTTGGGAGCAATGTAAATGTTTCAATAGCCACATTTTTTCTTTTGCACCTCATGGGACCATATTTATAGCACCAACATGTCAACATTGGGTAGTGAATGCTAGTAGAGGCCTTAATTCATTCCCTAGGTCTCTTGATCATTTTGAGTTGTATTGCATCAAGAGAGTATTTTAAGAGCTCTAAGAGAAAATGTTGCCAAACTTTTTCCTAGCTATTCTCTTAAGTCATGGCACCTATGAATTTCTTGTTCACACCTACAAGTTGATGTTACGTTCACCTACAATAGCCTATCTCATTTTTTGTCACCTCCAAATCATTTGACTATGCAAACAAGGAATTCTTTCTTACAAAATGTTTGATTTAAGAGTAGTGTAAAGGTATTGATACTAGTATTTTTATTTATTCATCATGTTAAATTGAATAGATAATGATAGCACATTGCTGTAGGCAAGTGAATTCTAGCGGTGGCTTCATTTTACTCCCTATGTCTCTTGATATTTATAGGCTACATTACACCAAGAGAGTCTCTTAAGGGTCATAAGAGAAAAAAGTTTACTAGTTGTATAATAAACTCTCATTTTGGGTCATTAACAAATTAACGATTAATTTAAAGGTCATTAACATAAATGATATTTTTAAGTTGAAGTTTACTAGGTAATTCTTTCATGCTTTTAATGTGAAAAGTAGACACATCATCACCTCATTTGAACAGGCTTTCTAATCTTTTTGGTAAACATTAAGTATTAGTGACCCCTAACATTTCTAAACTTGAATCTTTATATTCTCATTTCAGTCTCTTTAAAATCACTTTGGACTAACCAAAAAATGCCATAACCATGAGAAAATCTTTAATTGTGCTCCCAAAAATGGACTAGTTAGTTGTTTCTTGCTCCTTAGTAGTCCAACCAACCATCATAGCCATGGTATCCTTTGAATACTACAATAATTAAGAATTTTCTTATTTGCCCCATATTTTACTTGGATATTTTTTAAACTTTTATCTCAAATTGGAAACTTTTACCATGTGTTGGACCCCTCTATTATTATAACCCATTTGAGTCAATGGTCCTCAATTGCAAATATCTCAATCATCCTCAAGAATCCAATCACTCCCTAGGTTGTAGTTAAAAACCTATTTTTGTTGTCAAAAGTAGTTAGTAGTTAGATCTCATCCTTCCTAAGTGTTGTATTTTCTCCACAGTAAATTTTCACATCTTGTACACCTAGTTTTGATAGGGTATAATGATGGGGTTGAAAGTGCAAATCATCTTCAATAATTTCAATATTTGTTTGCAACTCATTGTTGAAACTAATTTTTGAGTGACTTCATATTAAAGTTTCAATGATGTGATTTCTTAAAATTATATTTGTGGATTTTTTTGGTTTTGAAGATGCATCAACTCTGCATTTTGGTCTTGATTGCACAAAGTCGTAAACATTTTCAAAAAATATTCATACATGGAATTATCACAGAGTCTTATTAGTAACAAACATAATCATATTTTATTCCTTCACCATCTAATATATGTCTAGAGGTCATTGCAACACTCATCAAACATAATGAAAAGGTTTGTTATCATCCATGTTAATATGAAGTATTTGGTTGATATACACATGAATGTTTAAATGTGGAAGCTTTAAAAAGGTTAAATATTTTGTGTTTTTAACGGTCATTGTCACTTCAACATATTTCTAGAACCTTTCTAGAGGTAAATACAACCTTTGTCAACACTAATAAGAATATATAGAACCTTTCCAATATACAAAAATGGTTTTTATCAACACTTTCCCATGGTTTTGAAGGTTCTTTAAATTCTTGAATTAACTTTACTAGATGTTTTAAAAGGCTTTGAAAATTATTCAAATAATTAAAGACATTATGTTTCCACAATCCATGTTAGTAAGTATTGAAGGCTTTTGGATTTAATTGTGTATCATTTTGAATCAACATATCAAATAATACTCCATGATTTGGATCATTACGATAGTGAGGGCTTCTAGATTTAATTGTGTTTATCTTTTTTAATCATTTCAAATCATAGTTCATGATCCATCATTAGGATAGTAAGCTCTAGATGTTGATTCAAAAAGATAAACATGGTTAAATCCAGAAGCCTTAAATACTTACTAAAATAGTCAATATTGCTTTTATTAGATCATTTCAATGGTTTTGAAAGTTATCCAACTTGTGAAAATTGTCTTTTTAAAAGAAGGTTTTGAAACCTATCCAATCTACCAACATACATTGTGCTATGGGATCTTATGAGTTTTGAAACTCCTTTTCACTAACAAATGAAGAAGTGCTTTCTTGTATCCTACATGCAAATAGAAGCTTTAGATTAATTTTTAAATATTTGTAGAATGATACAAAAGCATGCAAGATTGAAGGAATTTTTTTAGATATTATAGTTGCACCTACCTAATTGATGTGTGTAAAATGTAGAAGCAAATAAAATAGTGTGAGCTATTGTTATAATGTCATGAGAAGATATCACATAATGTAATGACTACTAAATATATACTAAATAGATGTGTGGTTTGTTGGGATCCAAGAACACTGAGAGGGGGGGTGAATCAGTGTTCTGTCGGAATGATGAATTTTAACCTTATTAGCACAACAACTTAGCAGCCAGTAAACATAAAAGCATATAACAATAAGCAACATTGCAACCACAAAGATGAACACCATAACATCATATATTTATACGTGGAAAACCTCAATGAGGAAAAACCACAGTCGGATTGGAGACCCACAATATCTATCCACTGATCAGATAAAAAAATATTACAATAAGGGGCCTATACATGCAACAAGGCAACCAACCTACAGCGCACTACTCATCACAAAAGGAATCTCACTAACTACAGAAAACATCGGACTACAATCCAGAATGAAGATTGAATTACAAGAATAGCATCTCCTATGCCTGAGTACAGTTCTAGTTAAGCTCAATACCGAAGGTCTTAAACCTCTTACACAAACCCAATTCGATCACCCATGATTGACCAAAACCTCTACATATGATTACAACTTTATTCGCACATAGATAATCTCATAACCTTAATCCCATGATCTACAAAGAGATCTTACATCATATTTATACCAACCCAGGACCTAAACAATTAAGTCGGACACCTATAAGATAATACAATAAATTTGTTACATAATCCCACAAACCAATGATAAACCAAGTCGTCTTAAGACCAAAACAACATAAACCAATCAATAAATCCAACTGGTAACGCATCGAGAGCATCAACCAACATGTTACATAAACTGGTCCATAACCTAACAAAATAAGATAGAATAGGTCTGCTACTAAATGCAAACACCATTGATCAACTAGAATGAACATGATAATCATTAGCATCATGATAACCTTCTAGAAGTTGCACCAACACCACTTGTTAGATTCATCAAAATATATTCAACAAAGCTTTGTCGGTAAAACCCTTACCGGTAACCAAAAGGCTTGCTAGAACAAATGATAGCTTCTGGATCATCAAATCTCAAACCAACTAAATGTAATACGCATCAAGAACATGTGAATAACCAATCCAAACCAATTCCACAAGATGGAACATACCGAAGAAGATCTCTAGATCAACATCATAATCCAACCACTCTACCAGAACCTGATAGACAACAAAACAGGTGGTGTTGACATCAATGCAACACATAATCAATTCCTCCAAATCTCCAATAATCTTCCCCTTTGGCATTGATGGCAACACTATATATGAAAAACATCCAAGTGTCAAGAAATGCCAAACAAGTCTCCCCCAAAGGAAGACATCCAACAATCTCCCCAAAATGATATGGCAATGAAGTTTTGAAAAAAAAAAAATCTTTGTACCAATTAACCATCCATAGACCTAAACCAAACTCCCCCAATGGGATATAGCCAATCTAAAATTATGTTCCTCCCCCTTTGAAGTATATCTCTGTTAAGCTCTATTTTTCACATAAATATCTCTCTCCCTTTGACATCAATGCCAAAAATCTGACATAAACATGAAAGAAAAATCATAAATCCTCTTAACCACACAGTTGACTACTCCCCCTAAGTAGTAGCACCAACACATCAATCCAGAATGAATGATAGTTTTGATAATGCATGTCTGACTGATGCCAATCAACATCACTCAAGTCTCTACCAGAGGGGCAGAAACTCCCAATCTGTCTCTGAAGTACTCAAATGATTTCTGTAATAACCCACTATACTTAACCCAAGAAATTTCATCCTTTTTTTTCCCATTTATTTATTTGTGTTTGATTCAATTGCATACTTTGGGCATCTATTCAATTGGATTAGGCATTCACCCATTTGGTATGAGAATCTAACCATACGGATTAGGCATTTGTCCATACGAGACATGAGGTTTCATTTATCCAATATGGGATAGGCATCTACCCAAACGGGGTAGGCATCTATCCAACTTGGGATAGGAGGTGCTCTGGCCAGAGACTTAGACTCATCGGGACCATCTGAGTCCTGAGTCCCTCACTAAAAACTACACTCCTCTAATAAGAGTGTACTGAGGTTGCCATCCTTAGGAGAAAGTAAAATAACATATTTGCAAGCTTTAATTCCGCCTCAAAATTTGGCCTAAGCCTCGGGAAGTCAAGCGAATCCATATGGGATTCCTTCTGAGTATGTGTTGAGTTGCTTTTTTCTTTATTTCTCTTCTCTTTCAAATTAGGAGACTTCACAAACCATCTATTACCAAATCCTAGACCCCATCCCCGAATGCGTGAGTACTAGGGACAACTCTGCCCCTAGACTGCCTACATACCTATTTTGGCATGGGATCAAGGCGTAAAGTATGTAGTTCTATTTTCTAATCTATGGTTTAATGTAAACTATTTTGGTGTGTATGCAACCTCTTCTAGGGTCAATGTCCCAAACAGTTTCTTTACAGTTGCTACCCACGATGGTAGCTTTAAGCAAAGGCTCAAGGTGGCCTATTGCTTGTGGCCTAAAACAACTAAGTCCTAATTCCTATCATAAGTGTCACCCTTGACCCAATTATCATAACGTCAAACAACCTTCAAGATTAATCCAAGCTTTAAAAGAATCTCACTCAGCCAACCCTGAGGGGGTTTACTAAATTTTATCTAGCGGATATAAATTCATTTAAAGATTATCTTATTAGATTATCGATCCAAGGGGGATTACCCACCCCTTGGATTTTAACTTCCAAGTGTCCCTTATTACTCCCTAGCAATTTATAGGGACGATGCCATAGACGTTGTTGATGCAACTTTATTAGGCATTAGGTGCAGTAGTTCAACACGATGACATTACCCATAAGCGTGACCCAGAGGCATTGTAAATACCGAACGCTGCTAGGTTTTTGTTTTCCAACTCCCTTTGTATAGTTTTCTAAGAGGTATAACTCTTATATTCAAAAGAAATTAACATTATTCTAATTTAGATAGAATGGAAATCAATATTGAGAATTAAGCCACAAAATTCTCTCTATGTATAAAAGAAGGAAAATCTCTTAAAGTGGAATCTTATTAATAAATAAGAGATCTACCATCTAACATCTTGAAATGTAACTAGCATGGATAAATAAGAAAGTGTAACTTGTATAGTACTAACAAGAAATGAATAAATGTGCCACAATTAAAAGTAACTTGCATGGCATTAAGTTCGTCTTTTTTCTAATTTTACCCCCCCCCCCCCCACCCCCGCCCACTTTTTTTTTTAAAAATATTGATAATTAAAAAGGAAAAGAGAAATATCTTGATCAAATCTAAGTTCGTGAAATAAATGAATCATCTGATTAAATACATCTACTAAAAAGAATCTTATGTTAAAATTCATTGTGAAGAAATTCAAATTGTTCATTCCTATCTAAGTTTTCCAAATCACTTGACAAGATAATTTTCCCATTTATCTAATCTAAATTAGTTATTAATTAGCCTCAATTATTGGGCCAATTACCCCTTTTAGAATTTACAAATAGTGATAGCAATTTATATTTCACAAAATGTGATCAACCTTTTTTCTATATAAGTATGTTTATATTATTGAAACTAATAAATCAAATTAATACAACCTAAAATTAGTGCTAACAAAATTTTAATATATTAATAATATTGATACTAGTTTTATTCCAACCGGTATTGACTACTCTAACCGGTATCTGATTTTGTGATGCATTACCAGCACCGATTATTTGACGGTCATTTTTTGTGATGAGTTATGTCTAAATGTCTAGATACAGTACACCTAGGAAATTGTGTTCCTATGGACGACATAAGGTCTGAATGCCTATTTAAAGACATCTTAGTGAAGCATTCCGTAAGAGATGAAAAAGAGAGAACAGATATAGTAGAGGTGATCTATGCGAATACTTATGCTGAAGAGCGATAAGTGTTTAGATGGAGAGCAGTGTTGAATGTTTATTATTATTATTATTATTTATAAAGCTCATCTATTAATACCTAATTCCCATCTACCGTGATTCACATAATTCCAAGATAAATATAACAAGATTTAAGATTATTGATTTTCAATTAAATTTAGCATTTTACTTATATATATTTATTAAATCTTAGAGTTTCAATTAAACTTGACAAAATAGATCATATTTAAACCACATGATTTAAAATTCTATCGATAAATAATTTTGTTTTAAACTGCAACTTAGCAGTTATCGTTTATGTCGCCACCAATAAAGGAGAGGAGGAGGGGAGCGAGGGTCATGAGCCCTCCACTACCCCTGCGGCCACCATAGGGTAGTGGGGGGAAGCGGACCCACTCCCACTACCTCTGCATTATTAACTACGTCCTCCCAAGAATAGCCGCATGATAATTTGGCAAAGTTAGACATAAATTTTCCTTGAATATCGATAATGTTACCAATTCAATGTACGGGTTGAAGAACAATAATCAATGTTTAAATTTATATACGGATAAAATAAGTTTTTTAAGTCTCGAAGGGAAGGAAGATATAGAGAATTAACTTGCTCTCAGAGGTATTCTCTTTTTTTTGTGTGTGTGTTTCTTTGTTATCGAAATTAAAGACTAATTTTAAACAAAATGATTGAGCCCCGATGGATATTTTTGGGTAGAAATTATTGAAGTAATTCAACTAAATATACATTGTTATTATCACAGAGAGAGGTAGTATTACTTATCTTACAGAGAATATCAAATACAATTGAAAAAATTTCATTCTTACAATCACACAAGAGTAGACTACTCACAAAGGGAAAATGAGGAAATAGAAGAAATACACACAATTGATCAAACCCTCATTCAGAGAGAAATAAGCTTCCGGTGCAGAAACTTATAATCACAGAGAGGTAGAAAGAGTATAAAAAAATAATAATAATTTGATCGTTCAACCTCACGGGTGAGTGATAAGATTTAATCACAGGAAAGAACAAGATTCATACATGGAGAATTTTTAACTTTTATTCACAGTGTGAAGAATTAATTTTATTTTTTATTTGGAAAAGAATAAAAGAATAGAAAAGATAGGATTTTTTTTTCCAAAAAAAACAAGACCCTCTTTCCCCCCCTTTTTTTCTCTTATTCTTCAAGGAAAAAAATTAAATAATAAATAAGATTATCTTCTACATGCATTTGAAAGTCAAGAAAGATATTTTATCAAATAAATGAATAAATATTAAAAGAAATAAAAGCATTTCTTGATTCTTCTTATTTTTTCTAATTAACTAAATGGAGAATATCTAAGAAAGGAGTAAGCCTTTTCTTGCAAATTTAAATACCAAATTTACGTATATCAATTAAAAGATGCGAAGAGAGGAGAACCTGGTTAATCGAAGTTCGATGTAGAATCTCTTCCAAAATCTTCAAGCTAGCCTCCCTTGATCCGTCCTTGCTACTTTTGAAAAAAAAGATCTTCGAAGCAACAACTTAACAATCCTACAATGAAAAATAAGACTACAAGAAAACCCTACTACTTTTAACAACTTGAGAATTTTTTTCTTCCAAAATAACCAACTCCCTCTTTTCAAAAAATTTCACACATTATATAGAGAAAATCCCTCAATTCCACTATCTAGAGAATTAATTGAAAATGAGATTCTTTTTCCAATATTGGTTCCATGCAAAATTGATTGATAACTTAGTGGGGGAAGTTACATGCAAGGAAATTAAAGAATGAAGATTCCCTCTAGAAGCTTCTAATTTCTCCTACAATATGTACCTATTTGAAAAAGAGAAATTAAATAATTCCTTTTTTTAAAATTCTATTCTCCAAGTGTGTATGTGAGTCCATTATTTAACCTTTAATTATAATAACTATTCAACCATATTCAATAACTCAAACCACAAAATGATATAACAGTAATAGTATCAAATCAAAATGATAAAGGAGGGTTATGACATCATTCCCCTCTTAAATTGTGCATCGTCCTGATGCACTTATTCAATGTATCTATAGAAGAGTCTATAGTTCATGATTAGTATTAAAACAAAAAAGGAAACAATTTCTGCATTTCCCTAGTATCTTCCCATGTGACATTCTTTTCATCGTATTGATTCCACTATACTTTGCATCGATCAACCTCTCTGTTGCGCAATTGGTATTGGCACCTCTCCAAAATTCAAAATGGATCTATCATTATTCCCCCTATTTCCTGGACCTATAAAGCATCCCAATTCAAGATATGTTTTTCATCAGGCGCATACTTTTTAAGAAGAGATACATGGAAGACATCATGGATTCATCTCAATTGGGGAGGTAAGGCCAACCGGTACGCAACTGGATTAATCCTTTCCAATATCTCAAAAGGCCCAACATAGTGAGGTGAAAGCTTAGTCTTTTTCCCAAACCTTATGAAACTCTTGTGTGGCCTTACTATTGGCATTGCACACTCCAATGAGAATTGTATATGATTGAAGGTATTGTCATTGATGGCAACCTTGCAATCCTATGGCACCGGCAGGCACCGGCACCGACAGACTCTACACTGGAAGATAGTTCACCGACAGTGACAAAGATGACTACCGGCACCCCATCTGACGGGATTTTGATTATTGTATATTGTATTTAATTATAATATCTTTTTGTAAGACGACATGGAATATTGTAATAAGACTCATATAAGTATAAGTATGAGATCTTGAAGATCATTTTGGATATACACATAGATGATAGGATGGATATGATGAGCGAATATTAAGGCAGATTTTGGAGTAAGGTTTATGGTTGTTGTATGAGCTTAAACCAGTACTAAACTTGGCATAGCATATGCTTTTTGTAGCAGTACATCACATTGGATTTCCATAATCCATTTTGTAAGTCAGTGAGACTTCCTTTTGTAATTGAGCAGTGAGCTCTAGGCTGTTGGCCTTCTTGCATGTGTAGGCACCACTATTGTAAGTAATATTCATTGTTTTGAAAATTCTTTCTTTACCTCATCAACCTTCTCTTTACCTTTCAAATTGGGTCCTTTATTATTTGTCGGTGATGCCTTCTACAAAATTTTGCAATATGTCCAATCTTGTTACAAGCATAACAAGTCACATTGTTTTTTTTTCTGAATAGCCTTTCCATATCCTATGTCGGTATGTGTTCTGCATTGATTAGATAAGTGTCCAAATCATCCACAAATATAACATCTTACATTCATTCTACAATTTTTTGAATTATGACCAATTTTGTTGCATTTGGAACATTGACTGGTGGGTGCATTAGTGTTCTGATAGTTTCTAGATCTACACTGATTTGCTCTATGACCATACCTGTTACAATTAAAGCATTTCCCATTAAATTTGTAGGCATCGGGTTGTCTTACTGGTTTACTGTGATCATGATTGTTTGCAGTACCGGAGCTTTCACCAACTTCAAAGCCAAGTCCATTAGTGTCTCCATCAAGTCTCTGATTTTTCAGCATGTTATCAAGTTCCTCTGAACTTTTCTTGAATTTCTCTTTGTGTTGATTTGCAGTAGCCAACTCATTTTCCAAGATTCTCTTATGTTATATAAGTTCAATTTTATCATTTTCCATGTGGATCTGATCTATCTTCAACATATCTTTTTCATGAATAAGTCTTAGATTTTCAGTTACAACATCATTGAGTCTTCTAGTCAAGTCATCTTCATTCTTCTTTCTGTCTTCAATGTCTTTACAAAACTTCATAGTCATATATTGCATCTCATTCCTCATAGCATTGTTTTCTTGTCGCAACTTGTTCACAAGGTCATTAAGAGTTTCCTTTTCATCATCATCACTCTACATCTTCTCATGAATTTCTCTTCTTTTGTTTCTAGCAATAGTGAGATTCTCTTGAAGTCCTTGAATGAATTCATGTGCAGTCTTCAGATCATCTTCAAGTTTTATATTCTTCAACTTTTCTGCACCATAATCTAAAAGAGTTGTTTCCAATTGCTTTTTCAAACTTTCCATCTGTACCGGTGTCAAAATCTCCCTCAAGTTGTTAGGCTTATGAAAATAGAGGACCAAGCTTTGATACCAATTTTTAGGATTCCCAAAGATACTGAGAGGGGGGGGTGAATTAGTATCTAACCAGTTAACACTAACCCTTAGGAAGACTTTCTCTCCCTCCTCAAACTCCCTTGGTGTCATGTTCTTGTCTGCATAACTCTTTTGCCTATCTGAGGCTTCCTCTAATCTTTGCCTAATTTCCTTAGTTTTCCTTTCCATTTCCTTCAACATTTTTGGACCAATGATTACTCTATCTTCAAGATTGTCCCAACTCAAGGGTGATCTACAAGGCCTACCATACAATACTTCAAAAGGTGTCATTCCCAAAGATGTTTGAAATGTGTTATTGTAAGCAAACTCTACAAGAGGTAAGTACTCCTCCCATTTATTTTGTTGGTCCATGCAGTACATGCGAAGTAGGTCTTCCGAAATCTGATTTGTCCTTTCTGTTTGACCGTCAATTTCAGGATGGTATGCAATACTAAAATTTAGCTGAGTCCCCAAAGCTGATTGAAGAGTTGTCCAAAACCTTGAAGTAAATCTAGCATCTCTATCTGATATAGTTTTCTCTAGCATCCCATGCAACCTAAATATTTCCTTAACAAAGCACCTTGCCAAAGTAGGTGCATTATCCGATGAATTCCCTTGTATAAAGTGTGCCACCTTGGTGAGTTTTTCAACTACCATCATTATTGTATCATGCCTAGAGGGTGAAATGGGCAACCCTTGCACACAATCCATGCTAATAACCTACCACTTGTATTGAGGTACATCATGTAACTGTAATAGTTTAGCTGGATGTCTATGCTCTTCTTTTACCCTCTGACACTCCAAACATTTAGCCACATACTGAACTATGTCATTCTTCATCCCTTGCCAAAAGTATAGCTTCTCTAGGTCTGCATAAAGTTCATTAACCCCCGGGTGTCCTGAGTAAGGGGTATTATGAGCCTCCGATAAGACTACCTTCCTTAAGTCCCCTGAATTTGGAACATAGATTTTGTTATTGTATCTGAGCAACCCTTCTTCATCTAACATATACCCTTCAACCTTAGGATTTGTTGAATCGTACTCTAAAGTTAATTTGACTTGCTCATACCATGGTTCATGTTCTTGCTCATTCATTATTTGCTTCTTGAAAGTGGTTTTGAATGTTTCTATTGTCATCAAGTGTCTCCTCCTACTTAAAGCATCTTCCACCCTATTTTCCTTCCCCTTAATAAATTTAATTTCAAAATCATATTCACTTAGAAATTCTAGCCACCTTCTTTGTCTAGCATTTAAGTGGGGTTGGGTAAAAATGTACTTTAGTCCTTGATTATCTAATTTTAACTCAAAGGGCTTCCCAAGTAGGAAATGTCTCCATTTCTATAGGGCATGCACAATTGTTGCTAACTCTATTTCATGGGGTGCATAATTAACTTCAAGAGTCTTCAACTTCCTAGATTCGTAAGCCACTACCCCTTCATCTTGGATGAGTACTCCTCCTAAACCTTCAATAGAAGCATTTGTTACAACTGTGAAGTGTCCATTTGGATCTAGAACCCTTAAGATAGGTGTTGTAGTTAGTATTTTGTTTCAAAATTTGGAATGCCTTATCACTTTTCTCTATCCACACAAACTTCTTGCATTTCCTTTGCAATGAGGTAATAGGGTTTTCTATCTTAGAGAATCCTTCCACAAACCTCCTATAGTACCCTGCTAGCCCCATAAAGCTTCTTACCTTTGAAACATTTTTAGGGATCGTCCATTCTACTATTGCCTTTATCTTATCTCCATCAACTGACATTCCTTCCTTTGATATGATATGCCCAAGGTAGTGAATCTTTTCTTTGAAGAAGGCACATTTTGATAGTTTTACATATAAATTATGTTCCCTTAGCCTTTACAAGACCATTTGTAGGTGCACTAAATGTTCCTCCTCATTTTTGGAGTAAATCAAGATGCCATCTAAAAATACCAAGACAAATTTGTCCAAGTAGTCATGAAGTACACTATTCATTACGTTCATAAATGCAGCTAGGGCATTGGTTACACCGAAAGGTACCACTATGAATTCATAATGCCCATATCTAGTCCTGAAAGTTGTCTTCAAAATTTCCTCCTCTTTAATTCTGAGTTGATGATATCTTTATCAGAGGTCTATCTTTGAAAACATTGTTGCTCCTTTCATTTGGTCAAAAATATCCTCTATTCGAGGTAAGGGATACCTATTATTTATTGTAACCTTGTTCAACATCCTATAGTCAATGCATAGCCTTAAGGTCTCATTCTTGTTTTTAACAAATAAGACCGGTGCTCCTCATGGTGATACACTTGGTCTTATTAATCCCCTAGCTAAGAGTTCCTCCAATCGCATTTTGAGTTCTTGAAATCCAGTTGTGTTCATTCGGTAAGGTGCCCTTGATACTGGTTCAGCTCCTGGTAGTATGTCGATAGAAAAGTCAAACTTCCTTTTAGGGGGTAAGCCTGGTATTCTTCTGGAAATGCATCCTTTAATTCTCGTAAGAAGGGGGCATTTTCAAAGGTTGGGGTAATTTCCTCTTCTCCTTCATCAATTCCAACCATATAGATTAGGCCTCATGTTCTTCTTTCTTTCTTTAATTGCATGGCTGATATGGTTTCTATATTAATGGGTTTGAACTTTCCTTGAATTTTGACCCTTTTTCCCCCATCATCCAAACACTCAACCACTTTGTTATAGAAATTTACACTAGCTTGATGATCTATTAACCAACTCATTCTAATAATTACGTCATATAACCCTAGGGGTGCCACATAGAGATCCACCCTTGTTTCAAACTCAGGAAATTGTACCCTTGCTTTGGATAAACACTTAGTTACTTCCCTAGTTGCCTTATCCCCATATTGAGCTGTCCATTATGACTCCATTTGTTTAACTCTTAATGCAAATTTACTTACTAATTTAGGTGAAATGAAACATTCAGATGACCCTATGTCAATTAGAATTGAAATTGGTTGTTCAATAGTGTACTTGTAGTTTCCACAGGGACATACTGAAATCTTGTTCTTTGGTTTCTAATTATTGCATGAATCCTTTGTTGAGGCCCTTGTTGTGGTTGATTGGCCCTGATCTAACCTCGCATTCTTGGGCACTCTCTAGAAAAATGGTTTCCTCCATACATAAAACACCCACCTAGTGGTCCCCGCCTGACTTGATTCCTAGGGGGATCATTCCTTATTTCATTGGTCCTTGGTGGATAAGTTATCATGTTGTGTTGGTCATTCCTTTTATAATTTCCCATGTTATTATTGTTATTATTTTCATTCCTCTGATATTGATTAGGGGGTGGCCTCCTTTCAGAAGGGTTATTCATTTGACATGTATTGAAGTTGGTGTTCCCCTTGAATTCTTGCTTCCTTTTAAATGAGTAGTTCCCATTATAGTTATGTCTTGTTGCTATTAGGGCTTGAATATTTCTCTCCTACCTTAGGGACTTTTCAAGTACTTCATTCATGTTTTTGGGTCCATGCATGTTGACCTCTACCCCTATGTTGGTATTCAATCCCAAAATGAACTTCCTGGTTTGACCTTCTTCGTCCTTCTGGCACATAGGTACGTAATTGAGCAATTTATCGAACTTATCCCAATATTGTTGGACTAATAAGGACCCTTGTCAAAGATTATGGAATTTTGTCGCCTTCTCATCAAAGAACAATTGCAATAACCACCTTTTACGGAAATGATGAACAATTTGATCCCATGTGATTGTACCCCTGCTATACCCATTTTGCTCCTTTGTGTTGGTCCACCAACTAGATTGCTCCCCTGTGAGTTGATAGGAACCCCATAAGGCCTTGGCTGTTTCACTAAAGTCCCTTAGTTCGAAGTACTTTTCCATTTCATTTAACCAATTTTCATCTCCTTCACAAATTTACTTCCCATCGAACTTAGGTGGGGTGATTTTCTTCAAATCCTTAGAAAGCTCCAACCTGTTTTCCCTCCTATTATCTATCTCATTCCCTCGATTATTGCTAGGGTTCCCATTTTCAATTCCACTTTTATTTTTGATGTCATTCTACCTTGTCCTAAGGTCCTGCATTGATTGCTCTAGGAAGTTGATCTTATCCCTTTGTTCGGTTAGCAAGTTGATTATAGCTTCAACCCTATCTTCGTTATTCCCTTGGTTTTGTTGATGGTTTTCCTCATGTTTTTCTTCATGGTTAGGTTCCCTTTGTCTGCTAGTGGTAGCATGTCTTCCATTTCCCCTGCCTCTTCCTCTTCCTCTAGCCATCTAGGGTTTACCTAAAATTTAAATTATATAGTTAGTTCTTGATTTAAGATTTTATAATTTAATCTCTACCATTACAAAAATCTCCCTTAGTTGTGTAATTTGAAGTGAGCTCAAGGCCTATATTAGAACCTTCACTTCGATACCATAATAACTCACTGTACTTGACCTAAGAAATTTCGTCCATTTTTTTTCCCATTTATTTATTTGTGTTTGATTCAATCGAATACTCTGGGCATCTATTCAATCGGATTAGGCATTCATCCATCCCAGATGAGAATCTAACCATACGGGACAAGAGATTTCATCTATCCAATACGGGGTAGGCATCTACCCAAACAAGGTATGCATATATCCAACTTGGGATAGGAGGTGCTCTGGCCAGAGACTTAGACTCATTAGGACCATCCGGGTCCTGAGTCCCTCACTAAGAACTACACTCCTCTAATAAGAGTGCACTGAGGTCGTTGTCCTTAGGAGAAAGTAAAATAACATATTTGCAAGCTTGAATTTTGCCTCAGAATTTGGCCTAAGCCTCGAGAAGTCAAGCGAATCCATACGGGATTCCTTCTGAGTATGCGTTGAGTTACTTTTTCCTTTATTTCCCTTATCTTTCAAATTAGGAGACTTTGCAAACCATCTACTTACCAAATCCTATACACCATCCTTGAACACCTGAGTACTAGGGACAACTCCATCCCTAGACTACCTACATACCCATTTCGACATGGGATCAAGGCGTAAAGTATGTAGTTTTGCTTTCTAATCTATGGTTTAATGTAAATTATTTTGGTGGGTATGCAACCCTTTCTAGGGTCAATGTCCCAGAAAGTTTCTCTGTGGTTGCTACCCACGATGGTAGCTTTAAGAAAAGGCTCAAGGTGGCCTAAAGCAGCTAAGTCCTAATTCCTATCATAAGCGTCACCCTTGACCCAATTATCATAACGTCAAACAACCTTCAAGATTAAGCCAAGCTTTAAAAGCATCTCACTCAAACAACCCTAAGGGGGTTTACTAAAGTTTATCTAGTACATGTAAATTTGTTTAAAGATTATCTTATTAGATTATCGATCCAAGGGGGATTACCCGCCCCTTGGATTTTAACTTCCAAGTGTCCCTTATTACTCTCTGACGATTTATAGGGATGATGCCATAGACATCGTTGATGCAGCTTTATTAGGTGTTAGGTGCAGTAGTTCAACACGATGGCATTACACGTAAGCATGACCCAGAGGCACCATAAATACTGAACGCTGCTAGGTTTTATGTTTTCCAACTCCCTTTGTATAGTTTTCTAACTAAGAGGTATAACTATTATATTCAAAAGAAATTAGCATTATTCTAATATAGATAGAATGGAAACCAATATTGAGAATTAAGCCACAAAATTCACTCTATGTATAAAAGAAGGAAAATCTCTTGAAGTAGAATCTTATTAATAAATAAGAGATCTACCATCTAACATCTTGAAATGCAACTAGCATGGATAAATAAGAAACTGTAACTTGAATAGTAATAAAAAGAAATGAATAAATGCGCCACAATTAAAAGTAACTTGCATGGCATTAAGTTTGTCTTTTTCTAATTTTACCCCCCCCCCCCCCTTTTTTTTTTTTTAAATATTGATAATTCAAAAGGAAAAGAGAAATATCTTGATCAAATCTAAATTCGTGAAATAAATGAATCATCTAATTAAATAAATCTACTTAAAGGAATCTTACGTTAAAATACATTGTGAAGAAATTTAAATTGTTCATTCCTATCTAAGTTTTCCAAATCACTTGACCAGATTTCCCATTAATCAAATATAAATTAGTTATTAATTAGCCTCAATTATTGGGCCAATTACCCCTTTTAGAATTTACAAATAGTGATAGCAATATATATTTCACAAAATGTGATCAACCCTTTTTCTATATAAGTATGTTTATATTATTAAAACTAATAAATCAAATTAATACAACTTAATATTAGTGATAACAAAATTTTAATATATTAATTATATTAATAATTTATTATTATTATTATTTTCGGTAAAAAGGCCTAAGTCGTATTTTATTGATAAAAAAAGTGTTACAATCTCCACTCAGTGCGGGCACCAGTAGGAAAGAGCGCAAAGGAGAAAACCTTCGGGCTTGCCCGGGACCATCAGTCCAGTCAAACTAACAACCTTTAAATTACAATTGACCTTTTATAGGTTCTACAATCTGGCTTGTAAAAAAGCCCTTCATATGGAGAATCTATGCTTGGCATGGGATAGTGTATTTCTATCCAGCTTTCCCAGTTCCCTTTTGCCATCATAGTCACCTTCTACTTATCCTAGAAAACATATTTTAAAACCTTCTCCTGCAAAACAGATTTTCAATACCTTCTTCTGCAAAACCACTATGTTAACTATTAGTTTCAAAAGAAGAATAAAGCCAATACTATTTCAGTACACTCTCTCCTGTTGTTATTCTAGACTAAGTTTTTTTCCAAATAGGTCAAACATAAAAAATTGTTGGTCCTATTTTGAAAGATTACCTAGTCTACAATATTTCTCAGGAGTGGAAGCACTGGTCAGCAAAGGGTTTATACTACCACATTCTCTCTAGTCTGCACTTTAGTTTCTTATTATGGTAATCAAGATTTATGTCTCATCTAAGTATAGTTTAACTATCATTTGATATTGTCATACAGTGACTATCTTACCCTTCGCGATGCATATTATAGCAACAAAAATAAATAGTTCACTATGTGTCTTGAGCTATCTATTTAATCCTATCTGTCTATGCATAAGATTCATTATAATAATTATAGCAAAAGAAAAAACTATGTAACTGGAGCTTAATCTTCTTCCCTGTCATCTGCAGCTTCCATACAAGAGGCATGTGATTCAGTGGGATTATCTACCTGGAATGGTGTTCATCCTTCTTCAACCATGTAACTCACCCACCACTCTCCTTTTGGTTCTTTGACCACTCCCAGCCATTGCTTAAAAAATGCAATGCTTCTAGCAATCTCTGTTTGTCTTTGGTTGCAGAGACTTTGGTCCTTATTACTGAGAATGGGCCTTTTGAATTCTACGTTAAGCACCTCCCCCTTATCAATGGCTTCCACCACTTTGGAGTAATCTTCCAGGTAAGGTGTTTGTAGATTCTCATCCATGCATTTTATCGCCAATTCTAGGTTATCCAAGTATTCTTCTTTGAAAATCAACCTGCATAATGTGACTGTTACTGCTTTTCCTTCTCCCATTGTAAGGAAAATCGATGCAAACCCTACTGGGATGCTACTATTAACTCTTTGCCTATGTTCTGAAAGGATTATCTCATCACCCAGAATCCTTTTGGTCGCATGTGTAACCAAATCATTCTTCATTTTCAGGATAACTGATTGTCTCTTATAGAAATTTCTCCTTTGAAGGAAATTTCCCGCTTCTCAGAGCAAAGACAAATATCGGAATCCATTTTAGGCAGAGTTTAGTGATGAATGTTTATGCGACGATATACTAGTTATGGCAACCAGTGAAACTAGTACTACAAATAGTGACCTCGGTTGTGTCAGGCGAGTCACATGAAGTTTACCTCTCTGTCTCTCACTATGTTGTATGATTGCTTGTAGATAATTTTGATATATTCCATTCCCCAAAATGTCCTATTGTATGATTGCGGGAGTGATGATTATTGATTCTCTTTACACCTAGCATTGCTAGTGCATGATTTCTCTGACAATCGAGTAGTATTATTATGATGATTTTTTGCTATGTTTCATCATTTTTATATACTACATCGAAACATAAACATATGTCCATAAACTTATATATATATATGGGCAAATATATCTATATTCCTATGTAGATATATATGTGTTTGTTTCTAATTTGTCCATGCTTGAGTATGCATTATGTATATGTCTTTATGTATTTCTATTTATGTGGCTATGTATACGTATATGCATTCATATGCATATATCGACAAATATATATGTATGCATGTACGCATCTATTTTTATATACATACTTGTATATCTGTATATATGTGCATATATATGCATGTAAGTATATAATTTGTCCTGATATATGTATGCAGATGAGCATATTTGTGTCTGTCAAATCTGTGATGGTGCCATCTCAGCCCTGTCATGTCGTATCGGTTTAGAGATTGGTGTTATAGTCTAGTGCCATCATTTTGCTAAGGACTCAGGCCGAGTATTGCATCTTTTGCCTCTGAGTATATATATGTCTATATTTATGTATATCTTTGTATGAGTGTGAGGTTGTTTCTATGTGTGTATGAGTTGTATGCCAATTTGACACATTCTTGTCTACCTTAAACCCTTGTTGTCTGGCACCATACCTAGTGTATGTTTGTGCCTATAGAAGGGAGTGGTCTCTGCTCTCGGGATACTATGATGGGTATATATGTGATTGCATGCACTTATATCTATACCTATGTTTGTATATACCTGTATATATAGCTATATATGCATTTGTGCATATATATATGTCTCTGCTCATATATATGCACATGTACATGGGTAAAAGCACAAAACTATGTCACATTTCAGGCTAACTTATCAGCACAAGTGAATTTAAGTAATTCTAACTAAAAATTAATTTTAGTCAAACATATGGTCTATATAGATTCATTATAACTAAGTTATATATGAACGACAAATTTTCCAATTGGAAGTGTCTACTAAATGTATATTTTATTCTTCTTTGGGTCTAATTGCCAAAAAAAAAAACTCAATGTTTCAACAACTCCTACTCTTATAAATTTTTTTTTTTTTGAAATGTAAAAATGCCCTTTTATAGATCTCTATGTGAATTTTCCAAAAGATATATCTTTTAATATTTTAATTAGTTTTTATATTTTATATTTTATTTTTATTGAAAGTAGGTCATCAACACTAAAATATAAGGTTGATTATCTTGTTAAGGAAAAATACCAAAATTTATTTTAAAATTTTGAAAAAAATATGATGCATTAGAGAAAGGAATCTATGTCAAGGTGATATAATTCTTTTCTAATTTGAATAAATAATTAAGAAAAAAGATGGTGGGAATTGGAAAGAGTTATATTTCAGCACATGCAACTTTTCAAATTTATTGAAAAATATATATTATAAAAAATAGTAAAAACTATATCCATGCGGAGCGAAAATGTGTGAAAAAAGGCAGAGAACGCATCGAGCAAATTTTTCATCCTGATTTCCTCTGAGGAAATCACCAGATATTCTCCACCAACAATGGTTTTTTGAGCAAACTAAATATGTGCATGGTTATGGTAACTTGGGGATTAGGGCTCCCCTGCCTCCAGAGCAGATGGAATGGCAAGTGGTGAAACCTAGGAGGGCTCGCAGGGCAGCCATGACAAACCCTCCAAGGGCTGTGATTGGCAGGGATTGCGGCCATGGCAATTCAAGGCTGACCACTTTCAATAAAATCAATCATCTACAAAATCTTGAGGAAGGTTATTTAAAACCAGATCCCCAAGCTACCCTTTTTTTAGAATATAATAATAGAAGCAAAATTAATAAACCCAGAAGGCCGACTCAACCTCAATCTGAACCTAAAGCTTCTTTTAGCAAGGGTAAGACAGCCCAGATGCCTTCTAAACCCTTAATGGCGGGATCGGGTTCAAACAGGGACCCTAACATAGACCTGGTCAATGTTTTAGAGATTAATGAGAATCTGGTTAAGCGGATTCAACAATCTTGCAAGGCCTTCAGAGTTTTTGTGAGATGACAGGGTCTTGGAATCTCATCGGAGGCTATTGCAGATTGGTTTATGTCATCCTTCAATTGGATAGTAAGTATAGCTATCCTGTCTGAAGGTTTTCTATATATTGATTGTGGTAATTCAAGACACAAGAAGGAACTCTTAACAGGTAAATCTCTGACTTTCAAAGGTTATAATTTTTGTTTTTTAGATTGGATTCCAAATTTTAACCCTAATAAGATCCAATCTCTAAAGATAGATAGACCGGTATTGATACCTAACCTCCCAGTTGAATTAATGGATATTGAAATTATTAGAAAAATTGGTAATCACATTGGCAAATTTGTAGAACTTAGTGATAAAAATAGGAAGTATATGAACTGTGTGATGATAATTAATATGGACATTAGTGCTAAAACCTTAAAACCTATTGAGATTAAATCAGGGGTATCATCCTTCCTTGTCTATCCTGAATTATTCAAAGGGATTCTCGATCTAGACCCTGCATTGACTCCAGTTTTGTCTCCTTCTCATTTGAGATCCAGTGGGGTTGACATTAGTTTTAATCTAGAAAAGGGGGGTTTTGTGGTTGAGGAAATCCCTTTGCCATCTAGGCATATTGAGGAAACTAAGAAGGCTGAGGATATTGAAGAATGAAAATTTATCATTAACAAGGGACGGGATGATTGTTTGATTCCCCTGGGGTTTTCAACAGAAGTAAAATTAGTCCCTTTAGAACAACCACTGGTGAACGATTTGTGTCCCCTTATTCAGGATAAAGGATCTGAGTATGAACAGCTGACAACACAAGATAAGGTTATTGAGGAAAGTGGGGTAGCAAAGGAATATAGTCCATCCCAGAATAGTGAACCAATGGTGGCAGAAGCAGCAGAAAAAGAACAAGTAGAAAGGGAAGTCAACTTTATTGCCAACTTTATTGGGGAAGAAGTAGTTAATGACTTAATGGAACAGTTTGTTGATGAGGTTTGTGACTCCGAAGAATTGGATAGGCAGAGGGAGCTATATGTGAAAAACTTATTGGAACGAACCAAAGTCCATAATATAGAGGAGAGCAAAGACTCTCCTAACTATGCCAAGCACATTAAGAGGAGAGGGAGGATATCCCTTGCTGAATTAAGAGCCAAAGATGGGGAAGCTATGGGCCAACCCAAAATATCATCACTATTTAATGTAGGGGAGGGGAAGTTCCTCCCCACTAAGCCATGAAACTCTTATCATGGAATGTTAGGGGCATGAATGCCCCTAACAAGAAGCGTATCATAAAATGATGTATATCTGAATTAAAACTAGACATAATTCTAATCCAAGAAACTAAAATGAACTCAACCAAGATAGACCTCTTTGAAAAGAAATTAGGTTTTAGAAAACCGAAGTACTCCCCAGCTCAGGGGGCTTCAGGAGGCTTAGCAATCATCTGGGATCCTAGATATTCCTCTTTTACACCATCAGAGATAAAACACAATTGGGTAGGCAGGAAGGTAAACTGATATAATAATAAGATAAGATTTAACCTGATCAATGTATATGGTCCTATACAGAACAGGGATAAAGCTCAAGTCAGGTTGGAACTTGAGTCTTTCCTAAGAGACAATCTAAATGAGATGTGTATTATTGGAGGAGATTTCAATGCCATCACTAAGGCAATAGACAAAAGAGGAGGTAGTAACAAGCTACCTACCGTAGCATTGGACTTCAATAATTGGATCAAATGGAATTCTCTATTGGAAATCCAGATAGCAAAGAACACCTTTACTTGGAACACCAGGAGGAAAGGCTTTACCAATATTGCTGAAAAGCTTGATAGATTTTTATCCATGGGGGGCTTATGAATTTCAATTACACTATGGAAGCAGAGATCCTACCTTTATCTGGTTTTGACCATTATCCACTCCAACTTAACATTATGGCAGATCAAGGGCCAAGAAACTGCCCGTTCAAATTCAAGATCATGTGGTATAAGGATGATAACATCATCAACCTGATTGAACAATGGTGGAGTGAATCATTATTCTCAGGCTCAAAGATGTATATTTTTGCAAACAAGCTGAAGGTAATCAAGAGGAAGCTCTTGGAGTGGAATGGAGAGCACTTTGGTAACATTTTTTATAAGAAATTGTTAGTAGAAAAGGACCTCATGGATGTTAATAGGGAAGTTTTGGATCGAGGGATGGATGAACCTCTCTTCTTAAAGAAAAAAAATTTACTAACTGAGTATGAAAAGATTTTGGCTAAAGAAGAAATCTTTTGGAAACAAAAATCCAGGGAAACATGGTTGAAAGATGGTGATCGCAACACAAAGTTCTTTCATAACAGCACCAAGCAGAGAAGATGGGTAAACCGAATCTCTAACATTAAGAACTACCAAGGAGTAAATCTGGAAGACTCGTCAGAGGTGGCAGCGGAGGCAGTAAGGTTTTTGGAAGGCATCCTTAACAATACTGTTGGTTCAAACCTTAGAGGCCAACATAATATAATTAGAAATATTCCAAAACTCATTGATGCAAAACACAACAACTGTCTGCTTGAGAAGTTTACATAGGAGGAGGTCAAATCTGCCCTCATGAAAATGAATCTAGATAAGGCTTTAGGCCTAGATGGCTTCCCAACCAGTTTCTTCCAAAAATGTTGGGGATTTATGGGTCTGGAGATAATGGAGGCCTTAGAAGGTGTTAGAAGCTTAGGTAAGATACTGAAGGAGATCAACAATACTTTTTTTAGTTCTAATTCCGATAAAAGAGAAACCTGATAGCTTTAATGAATATAGGCCCATAGCCCTCTGTAATACCCTTTATAAACTACTTACCAAAACTCTAGCAACTAGACTTCAGAAAGTTCTCCCTATCATCATTAGTGAAGAACAAACATGCTTTGTGCCTGATAGATCAATCTATGATGGGATAATCATAGCTCAGGAAGCTATTCATTCGGTCTAGCTTAATGGAGCACCAAGCATGCTAGTCAAATTAGATATTAGTAAAGCTTACAACAAAGTAGATTGGAGATTTTTATGCAATTGTTTGGAAGCATTTGGCTTTTCCAAATCTTGGATCAACCTTATTTTTGAATGCATATCCACCCCCAAATTCTCTGCCATGGTCAATGGCACTCCTAAAGGTTTTTTTTAGTAGCTCTAGGGGTCTTAGGTAGGGAGACCCTATGTCTCCTTTCCTCTTCATCATAATGGTAGAGGCTCTTGGTAGGTCTATCTCAAAGGCTAGGGTAGAGGGGGGAATCAAAGGTTTAACCATTACCAGTGGTCTAACTCTCATTACCCACCAGCAATTTGTTGATGATACAATGCTTTTTGGGTGAGGTGACATTAGGGAAGCAAGGTCCTTCAAAGATATCCTCAAAACCTATATGGAAGCCTTGGCTCAAGAGGTCAACTTGGAGAAGTCAGCCATGTTCATGTTTAACATAGAATCCACATCCGAGGAAGAGATATGCAGGGTCTTGGAGATCAAGCCTGGTCTCCTCCCTTGCAAATATTTAGGCATCCCTCTGAATAAGAGAAACATGACATCTAAGTCATGGGACCACATGGTAGAAAAAATAAAGATGAAAATTAACACTTGGAAAGGGAAATGGTTGTTCTTGGCAAGTAGGGCAACCTTGGTTAAATCAGTTTTGGCAGCAATGCCCATTTACCAACTTTCTTGTTACAATGTATCTGCAAATAAATAGGATGAGTTAAATGAACACCTTAGGACTTTCTTTTGGCAAGGTGCCAGTGAAGAAAAGAAATTATCACTTCTATCATGGGATAAGATTTGTAGACCAAAAGGAGAAGGAGGTGTCGGCATTAAAAATATTTGTGACCAAAGCAGGGCCCTTGGGGCTAAGTTAGTTTGGAGAATGTTCAAGCATCCCCATTTAAAATGGGCTAGAATATTGTACCATAAATACTTTAATAAAGATAACCCTATCTAGATATTTAGAGAAAACAATCCGCCAAGAGGCTCTCACATATGGAACTTTATGCTGAAATGTAGAAATATTATCACAGATAAACTCACTTGGAACCTAGGGTCAGGGGAAGATGCCTTGTTTTGGTCAGACTCTTGGGGAGGGTATAAGGTGATTGAGGAAATCCATGACTTCGGGCCTACAAGAGCACTCCTAGAATCAAATATAGGGAAATTAATTCAGAACTACATTTCCCCCTTAGAGGATGGAGCGGAGTGGCAATGGATTGTAAGAGAGGATGAGGATATCCCTGTAGAGGACATTGACAAACTCATGGCAATTCTTAGAGAGAGAAACATCTCCTTTAGTCTAGGCAAGGATAGGCTTGTGTGGGATGTCTCCATGAATGGGGAATATAACTCCAAGGATGGGTATTATCACATCACTAAAGCTCATCTTAGACCCAAGACTGAGTTGCCCTTGAAACTCTGCTGGGACAGGTACTGCCTACCCAAGGTTGGGGTCTTCACATGGCTTGCTCTCCAGAATAAGCTCTTGACTGCTGATAAATTCAAGAGGATGGGGTATGAGGGGCCTAGTAGATTCCCTCTTTGTGAAAAGTATGAAGAAGACACAAACCACCTCCTCCTCAATTGCAACTATGTTAACCAATGTTGGGTATGGTTTACCCAGAAACTAGGCTGGTCCTCTGCCTTTCCCCAAACTATTTTAGGAATGCTCAAAGCCTGGCCCATCCTAAGAAGAGGTTGTATTTTTGAAGGCTTATGGATTTCTCTTCCATCTTCCATAATTTGGGAATTATAGAAGGAAAGGAATAGGCATCTTTTCAAATATGAAAAATTAGAGGTGAATCGGGTAATCAATAAAATTGAGGCTGCTATGATCAAAAAAATCAACAGTTTGATCAACTTCGTTCTAAAGAAGAATGCTATAGTAACTTATTGGGATGAGAAGATGAAGGGGATATGGGAGGGACTATCCATCCCATCCTTTATTGGGGATGGCCTTGGAGCTAATCTAAGGAAATGAGCTACATGTAAGTGGCATCCTCCAGGTAAGGGATGGCTAAAGCTAAACTTTGATGGAGCCTCTCGGGGCAACCCAGGGGTGGCAGGGATAGGATGCTCTATCCATAATTGGGAAGGAAAGTAAATTGCCCTCAGCGCTCACCCTATAGGTAACAAGACTAATAACTGGGTTGAATTGGTCGCCCTACTGGAAGGCCTTAATCTTTGCAAAAAGATGGGTGTGAAGAATTTGGATATTGAAGGGGACTCAGCAACTATTGTCAATGCTCTAAGAAAAGGTAGTATGCCCAATTGGAGACTCAACTCTCTATTGACATGGGCCATTGAGTTATGCAAGGGTTTTGAGAGATTCACGATCAATCATATCTATAGGGAAGGCAACAAAAGGGTTGATGAGTTAGCTAACTTGGGAGCGGATGGCATTCATCTTCCCTGAAGCTCTTTCTTAGGTCTTCTCTTTAAAGTTGGACAACATCACATGCAAACAAGGAAATAGTTGATCAGTTGAGCTGGCTCACCTAGGAGCAGCAGGCGTGGAGTTTAAAATACTAGGCAAAACCATCATATGTATTCATATATATACTCACTTTTATACACACACACACACACATATATATATATATATTTATTTATTTATTTATATATATCCTCATTTATATATATTCATATATATATATATATATACACTCTCATTTAGATATAGATACATATATTCATATTCAGATATATATATATATAATGTGTCACACATATATATATCTAAAGTGTCACACATATATATACGTATAATTACATATATATGCATATATATGATGATATTCATAGGAGTCGGATTTATAAACGGTCATTCCCATACAAATTCATACAGGTATATGTATTTATATATACATATAAATTTATATATTCTCGGCCACTCATACATATATGTATATGTATACATATATGTATATGTATACATATATGTATATGTATATATATATATGTATATATGTATATGTATATATGTATATATATATACATACATGTATATGTCTATATATATATATATATATATATATATATATGTATATGTATATATGTGTATATATATATACATACATGTATATATACATACGTGTATGTATGTATGTATATATATATATATATATACATACATGTATATATATATATATATCTATACATGTATGTATATATATACATACATGTATATATATCTATACATGTATGTATATATATACATACATACATATATATGTATGTATACATACATATATATGTATGTATACATACATATATATGTATGTATACATGTATATATACATGTATACATATACATATATACATGTATACATACATATATATGTATGTATATATATACATACATGTATATATATGTATGTATATATATACATACATGTGTATATATACACATGTATGTGTGTGTGTGTGTGTGTGTGTGTGTGTGTACATGTATATATGTATATATATATAATACCTATAATCTAATTAACAGTTTCTATCATATATACAGGTATGCATTCAAGTCATAATCCAATACTTATTTATACCCTGCTAGATATCAATATGGTTATATACATAAAGTATAGAGTTATTTGTATATGTATAAACCATGAATATTTTATATAGATATACACGTAATCTATTCATTTGTATATATATTTTTGATATATAGTATCAGATAATACGTAAGATTTTATGACTAGCAGTATGCAATGGTATATAGGAATATGCATATGTATATAGACATGTATTCATATATATCATTCCAACTAAAATATATATACATAGATATATAGGTATTTATATTTTCATATTCATTGCATATTAATAGGAATAAAATTTTATTTATCTTCTTAGCCTTATCTTCTTCTCTAAGCCTTCTAGGCTTAGTATAGCCTTTTTTAGCATTAAGCTCTGGCTATTTTAGCTTAAGTTTTGACTTTTATCTTAAGCTTTGGCTTTCCTTTTTCGGATGTCCTTCATCAGCAACTCCTCCTCGATTAGTACCAAAGTGACAGTACTCTAGTAATGAGGATGTGACACTCCTGTTGCGACTGAAGGCATAAGTATCCTTGAGATCGATTAGTACCAATACGACGGTACTCTAGTATGCTTTTAGTCGGCGGTAATTATTTCTTAGATCCTTGAGATCGCTCCATTTGCATCATGACCATATGATATCGATCATTTATTGGCATCTTGCTTTTCTCCATGGCTAGATGAGCTATTTTTCACAAAGCATTAACTCTCTTGCTATATTTAGACCATTTGGTCGAGGTCCGAG